>NW_023637578.1:0-66516 GCF_015220235.1 Choloepus didactylus
ACAATCAGGTACCTTCACTGGAGGATGGCCATTGGCTTCTGGAAAACCTCTGTTAGCTGGGAAGGCACATGGCTGGCATCTGCTTGCTCCCAGGTTGCGTTTCAAAATGGTGTTCTCCAAAATGTCAGCTTCAGCCTTCAACAGCTGTCTTCAAAATGTCTCTTTAAGCTGCAGCACTCTCCAAAATGTCACTCTCAGTTGCTCTTGGGGCATTTTGTCCTCTATTAGCTGCAGTTGCTCTTTAAAATATCACTCTCAGTTGCTCCAAGGTCCTTCTGTCTGTGAACTCCTTTATAGGACTCCAGTGATCCAGTTAACACCCACCCTGAATGGGTGGGGTAACACCTCCATGGAAATTATCCAATCAGAAGTTTTGCCCACAGTTGATTGAGTCACATCTACACGGAAACACTCAATAGGTTCCAACCTAATCAATACTAATACGTCTGTCCCCACAAGATTGCATCAAAGATAATGGTGTTTTGGGGGTAACATAATACTTCTGAACTGGCACACCCAGACAGGCAAATTTGGGGGGAGAACCAGCAGCCCATATTATTGTTTACTGGGACTCTTTGCTATTAAAATCTCCATGTTTGAACTGCTTGCTCTCCACAACCCTTACAGGCAGGGTGAAGATTGTTATTCTCAGCCTGTATTAGGAAACTGCAGCTTGAGGTACATCTGTGAGTGGCCCAGGGATATCGGGCAACATAGAACCCACCCCTTCTGGGTGCAGCCTTCTCCAGGTCACTGAGATTTGGGCCTGGCAGATCTCCCGAAAGTCACTTGTAGAGGGCCTGCCTGATCACAGGAGATAACTGATTTGGTGTTTGAAAGACCAAAACAATAATACTTCTTTGTAACATGAACAAGGAAACCTCACTCTCTTTTAAAGTTTTTTCTTTTAATTATCATAATAGAAAATGACAACATAACAGTCAAAGAGAGAAGGTTTCACAGCCACATTTTTATATCCTTTGAGCTTATATACTTTTCATCAAAAGAGCACATGGAAATTCTACATTGAGAAACAGCCTTTTCACTGCAGTAAAAGTTAGTGATCTCTTAGAGAAACTGGGGGCTTGAATAGGAAAGGGCTATAAGAATAGTCAAAATACCTTTTAATTAAATAAATGACTTACATGTACGAGTTGGTTATGAAAGCATCAGTATAAGACACAAACATTTCCGATTATCTTGGCATAAAGAACTGGCATCTGAGCGGTGGCTTGTTGCAAGAATAAGGCTTCTGTAAAACTTTAGTTTAAATAGTATAAAAAGAACTACTGTACCTTCACCTGGGGAAAACAGGGGTAGGGCACATAGAAAAGGGTCAGAAATAAGAGATCTAGATGTTCCCAAAGGCTGTTAGCAGCCCTTACCACCCTCCATCTGCTCTCATTTTCTTTTTATTGCTTTGCCTTTCCTTTTGAAAATTAAACTTTTTAACTCGGTGAAAGCATTTTTTTTTCAGCACAGTAAAAGCCCTTTTATCTAATAAAGTTGATACTCGTAGTTAACCGAAAAAGTCAGTCAAACCGAGAGTCATTAAGCAATAAAAGATACTCTTAAATACTGAAAACATATAAATGTTCTCTAGGCTATTGGTGTGGGACAGACCCTTTTCTCTGTGTGTTGGACCTCTGAGCAGATGGTCCTTGTTTGTTTATTTATTTATTTATTTATTGCATAAATTATTCTCCTCATGCACCATCTATAGGATTTTCCCACATCAGTTCCTTTAAACTGGAGGCATGTGAATGCAAAAGAAATGAAAAAAGGAATCTGAGGCCAGGAGTTGTCTCAATATTTACGAATTCTTTCTAATCAGTTAACATACTAATTCAACAGCAAAATTCTTTTTCCTAGCAATTCACTCTTTTTAAGCCCCCAAAGCATTTTAACTTAACATTTAATATAGCCAGAGCTCAGTTTTTTAAAAAAATTTTGAGAAGTTGTGGGTTTACAGAAAAATGCAGAAAATACACTTCCCAATACATCTCCCCCCCCACAGTTTTTCCCTCTTATTAACACTTTTTGTTAGTGCAGTTACCTTTGTTAAAGTTGATGAATCAATGTTATTATAATTATACTGTTAAGTATAGTCCATATTAAGTATACATTAGGGATCACTGTTTCTATTGTACAGTCCTATATTAAAAAATTTTTTTATCCTGGGAACATATATACAACCTAAAATGTTCCCTTTTAACGACATTCAGATACACAATTCAGTGCTGTTAATTACATGCACAGTGTTGTGCTACCATCACCACCCTGCATTACCAAAATTTTTCCGTCACCCCAAAAAGAACCCTTGTACCAATTAACCTTTCACTCCCCACCCCCTGACCCCCATCCCAGCCCCTGGTAGTATGTATTCTACTTTCTGACTCTATGAATTTGCTTACTCGACTTTCTGCATTTCAGTGAGATCATAAAGTACTTGTCCTCAAGGTTCACCCACGTTGTCACATGCATGAAGACTTCATTCCTTTTTAAGGCTGAATAATGTTCCATCATATGTATATATCATGTTTTTGTTATCCACTCATCTGTTGATGGACACTTGGGTTGTTTGCATCTTTTGGCAATTGTGAATCATGCTGCTGTGAACATCAGGTGTGCAAATGTCTGTTCGTGTCCCTGCTTTCAGAACCTGCCGGGTATATAACCTACTCACAGGGTTGTACTTAGCTGCCCGAGGGAAGCGCCAAACTGCCTTCCACAGCAGCTATACCTTCTCCATTCCCACCAGCAGTGAATTAAGTGTGCCTGATTTCTCCACATCCTCTCCAGCATTGTTACTTTTGCTTTTTTTAATAGTAGCCATGCTTGAGGGTGTAGATAGTATCTCATGTGGTATTTGTTTGCCTTTTTTCTAAGGGCTAATGATGTTGAGCATCTTTTCATGTGCCCGTTGGCCATTTGTATATCCTCTTTGGAGAAATACTCTTCTAGTCTGTTTGCCCATTTTTAAATTGGGTCATTTTCTGTGTGTTGAGTTGTAGGATTTCTTTTTATTATTCTGGATATTAAACACTTATAGATATGTGGTTTCAAATATTTTCTCCCATTTCTGTAGGTTGTCTTGTCTACTTTCATAAGGAAGTCCTTTGATGAATAAAAGTTTAAAATTTTTATGTAGCCCCATTGTTCTAGTTTGCAATGCTGCCGAATGCAAAACACCAGAGATGGACTGGCTTTTATAAAAAGAGGGTTTATATTTGGCTACACAGTTACAGTCTTAAGTCCATAAAGAGTCCAAGGTAACGCATCGGTAATTCGGTACCTTCACTGGAGGATGGCCAATGGTGTCCGGAAAACCTCTGTTAGCCGGGAAGGCACGTGACTGGCGTCTGCTCCAAAGTTCTGGTTTCAAAATGGCTTTCTCCCAGGATGTTCCTCTCTAGCAAGCTTGCTCCTCTTCAGAACGTCACTCACAGCTGCACTGAGCTTCCTTCTCTCTGAAGTCAGCTCATTTATATGGCTTCACTGACCAAGGCCCACCCTGAATGGGTGGGGCCATGCCTCCACGGGAATATCTCATCAGAGTCATCACCCACAGCTGGGTGGGGCACATTCCAAGCAAATCTAATCAGCACCAAAACGTCTGCCCCACAAGACTACATCAAAGATAATGGCGTTTGGGGGACACAATACATTCAAACTGGCACACCCATTTGTCTATTTTTTCTTTGGTTGCTCTTGCTTTTGGGGTAAAGTCTAAGAAATTGTTGACTAACTCAAGCTCCCGAAGATGCTTCCCTATGTTTTCTTCTAGGAGTCTTATTTGTTTGGTTTCCTTTATTTAGGTCTTTGATCTATTTTGAGTTAACTCTTGTATATGGTATGAGGTAGGGGTCCGCCTTCATTCTTTTACATGTGGATATCTAGTTTTCCCAGTACCATTTGTTGAAGAGCCTGTTCTCTGTGCCACATCTACTGCAAGAATGAAGACCATTCTCAGCAGCCAGCCCTTGACATTCCAGAAAAGGTAAACATCATGCTGAAGAGATGCACAGTGATTGTGAAGGGCCCCAGGAAACCCTGTGGAAGGACTTCAATCATATCAGTGATAGAACTCAGTCTACTTGAGAAGAAAAAGAAGAGGCTTTGGGTTGACCAATGGTGGCCACCATCCACACTAACTGTAGTCACATACAGAACATGACCATGGATGCTACACTGGGCTTCTGTTACAAGATGAGGTCCAGGTATGCTCACTTCCCCATCAGCATCGTTATTCAGGAGAGTGGGTCTCTGGTTGAAATCCAAAATTTCATGGGTGAAAAATACATCTGCAGGGTTCGGATGAGGCCAGCTGTTGCCTGTTCAGTATCTTAAGCTCAGAAAGATGAGTTAATTCTTGAGGGAAATGACACTGAACTTGCATCAAATTCAGCTGCTTTGATTCAGAAGGCCAAAACAGTTAAAAAGGATATAAGAACATGTTTGGATGGTATCTATGTCTCTGATAAAGGAACAGTACAGTAGAGTTGTGCAGCAATGGAAACAAGATGCCAGACCTATTTGTGATTTTAAAGATGCAATAAATTCGTCTTTTGTTCTAGTTTGCTAATGCTGCCCTTAAGCAAAATACCAGAAATGGATTGGCTTTTATAAAAGGGGATTTATTTGGTTACACAGTTACCGTCTTAAGGCTATAAAGTGTCCAAGGTAATGCATCAACAATAGGGTACTTTCACTGGAGGATTGCCAATGGCGTCTGGGAAACCTCTGTTAGCTGGGAAGGCATGTGGCTGGCTTCTGCTCCAGAATTCTGGTTTCAAAATGGCTTTCTCCCAGGATATTCCTCTCTAGGCCGCAGCTCCTCTTCAAAAATGTCACTCTCAGTTGCTCTTGGGGCGTTTGTCCTCTCTTAGCTTCTCCAAGCAAGAGTCTGCTTTCAACAGGCGTCTTCAAACTGTCTCTCATCTGGAGCATCTCTCTCAGCTCCTGTGTATTCTTTAAGGTGTCCCTCTTGGCTGTAGCAAGCTCGCACCTTCTGTCTGAGTTCTTATATAGAGCTCTAGTAAACTAATCAAGGCCTATGATGAATGGGCAGGGCCACACCTCCATGGAAATTATCCAGTCAGAGTTATCACCCACAGTTGGCTGGGGCACATCTCCATGGAAATACTCAAAGAATTACAAGCTTAACTACACTAATGCATCTGCCCACAGAAGAGTGCATCAAAGATAATGGCATTTTGGGGGCCAAAATACATTCAAACTGGCACATCTGTTAAAAAAATCAGTTGACAAGAGGATCGTGGCAAGATGGCAGAATAGGGAGCGCTGAGGACTATGTTATTCCACCCAAACAGCTATTAAACAGGAAGGGACTGTCTGAAACCACTACTTCAAAACTGTGGAGTCCAGAACACTGTGTAGCATCCAGGGAAGAGCAGGAGAAAGAGGTTGGCAAAGTATGGGGAAGACTAGTAAACTGCTCTCTCTGCATGACAGTTACCACTGCCCATCCCACATTCTCGTGGCAGGCTACCATGGCATCCAGCTGGCTCACCAGTGTGAGAAATGATGCAAAAATCCTTTTCCCTGACATCAGGGGGTGGGCATGACTGATGGCTGATCATGGTTTTGGATTAGCAACTTCGGATCACCCAGGGCCTGGTTCTGAGTGCGTCTGTCATCCCAACCTGTCTCTGACAAAGGTGGCTGACAAGATTTAAAGATGCTGCACTTCCTCGGTGCTGCAGGGGATAGTGGGAGGGCTGCATTTGCTGGACAGGTCAAGAAAGAGCTGCTCTGGGGAACCGTGAAAGGAGCACCTGGTCCCCTTCCTGAGCTTTTCCCCAGGGCAGTTAACAGATAGTCTGCAACTCTTTCATGCATCCCTGTCCATCTGTTGGCTGGGAAAGGCTGATTTTAGAAATTCCTCTCTAGCATGCCCCTCTCCCAGAATCTGTTTTCCAGGCAAAAGCAGCATGAGACAACAAAAGGAATGTAAAAAACTGCAGAGGTGGGCATTCTGGGACAGAGGCCTCTTGGCTTCAGACACCTGGGAAACAGAGGAGACAGGTAAACTCCTGTAAACAGGGGAACTCCGAGACAGCTAACAAGCATAGGCCCAGAAAGACAGAGAGGGCCCTATGTGCCAGTTTGGATGTATTATGTCCCCCCCAAAACCATATTTTTTTAATACAATCTTGTGGGGGCAGATTGATTAATCTTTTTGGTTAGGGTGTGACCTCTTGATGGAGAGTTGACCCCACCCACATTCAGGGTAAGTCTTGTTTAGTTTACTGGAGTCCTTTAAAGGGAGCTCACACAGAGAGCAGAGAGATGAAAATGCCCTGGGATATGCTAAGCCAGGAGACACAGACGCTTGCTGAAGCTTTGAGATGCTAGCCCAGAGTTTGCTCCAGAGAAGCTGAGAGAGGACAAAACACCCTGATAGCAGCTGAGAGAGACTTTTGGAGAGATGCTTGGGAGCTGATGCTTGGAGATGCTTAGAGATGCTTGGAGTTGTGAACTAAAGGATGTTTGGAGATGCTAATCTGAGGACTCACAGGAGCTGAGAGAGAAGCCAAAATGCAACCCGCGAACAAAGCACCAGCAGAGTGTTCTAGATGACATAAGCCTTTCTTCAGTGAAGGTATCCTCTTGTTGATGTCTTACTTGGACACGTTTATGGCCTCAGGACTGTAAATTTGTAACCAAATAAACCCCTTTATAAAAACCTAACTGTTTCTGGTATTTTGCATAATGGCAACATTAGCAAACTGGAATACCCTGTGCTTCATATTTGCCTTGTGCAGACATTCCTGATTGGAGGGCTGGCACTCAGGGAAATCTCTGTCATATCATCAGGTAATTGCAAAAAGAAACAGATGTATTGGACTAAATCTTAAGAGTTAACATTTTAAAATATTTAAAATATTACAATGTATGCAGCATAAAACAAAAGATTATAAGACAAAGAAACAGAAAATGAAGACCCATCTAAAGAAAAAGGCTAAAAATTCAGAAAATGCCAATGAAGATTATGAGGTTGTGGACAAATCAAACAAAGCCTTTAAGAAAATGATCCTAAAAATGCTTAAGGAAATGAAGGAAAATGCAGAGAAAGAACTAAAAGATACCAGGAAAGCAATGAATGAGTAATATGAGAATCTTAGTAAAGATGTAGACACTTATGAAAGGAACCAAACAGAAATACAGGAGGTGACCACAATAACTGAAATGAAAAATTCCCAGGCGGGTTTCAACAGCAGAATGGAACTGGCAGAAGAAAGAATCAGTGAACTCAAAGACGAGAAAATTGAAATAAGTCAGGATGAGAAGTAGAAAGAAAAAGAATTTTAAAAGGTGAAAATAGCCTAAGAGACCACTGGGACACCATCAAACATACCAATATATGTAATATGGGAGTTACAGAAGGAGAAGAAAGAGAGAAAGGGGCAGAAGGAATATTCAAAGAAATAGTGACAGAGAACTTCCAGAACTTAGAAAAAGACATGAATATGCACATCCAAGAGGCCCAGAGAACACCAAACAGAAAAAAAATGAAGAAAAACACACTGCTTCATATATTGATCAAATTATTGAATTCAAAGAACAAGTAGAGAGTTCTGCAAGCTGTGGGAGAAAAACAATGTGTTGTATACAGGGAATTCCTAATTAGATTGATTGCTGATTTCTCATCAGCTACTATGGAGGCAAGAAGGCAGTGGGTTGAAACACTTAAAGTGCTGAAAGAAATCAACTACCAACCAAGAATTTTATATCTGGTGAGACTTTCTTTCAAAAAACAGAGAGATTAAGACATTCCCAGATAAACAAAAGCTGAGGGAGTTCATCACCACTAGATCTGCCCCACAAGCAGTGCTAAAGGTGGTTCTTCAGAATGAAAGGAAAAGACACTAGACAGTGGTTGAAAAAGTCATAAAGAAATAAAGATCTACAGTAAAGGGAACCATTTGAGTAGTCATAAGTGCCAGAATTATTGTATCGTTTATTTGGTATGTAACTCCACTGCTTACTTCCTATAGGTGCTAAAATGAAAATTCATGAAAAGTAATAATAAATCTACAGTTTTGGACATACAATTTACAAAGATATAAGTAGTAACAGGTACAAAAAAAGGTAGCTGGACAGAGGGATCTAGGAAAAGAATATGTGTATCCTATTGAAGTAAAATTGATATCAAACCAAATACGATTTTTCTGTACTTGGGGATGTTAAATTTAAACTCTGTGGTAACCACAAGGAGAATATATGAAAAATATATCCAGATAGAAAAGAGAAGATACTCAATATGGTACAACACAAAAAAATCAAATAAATATAAAAGGAATTAGAAGAACTGAGGGACAAAAAAGGTATAAGACTTACAAAGACTAAATAGCAAATGACAAGAAAGTCCTGCATTATCAGTTGTGACTTTAAATATAAATGAATTTAACTCTCTAGTCAAAATGCAAAGATTGGCAGAATGGATCAAAAAGGCATGAACCAACTGTATGCTGTCTGAAAGACACTCACCTTAACTTCAATCACAAGTAGGTTAGAAGTGAAAGGATAGAAAAAATGTATCATGCCAGCACTGAACAACAGAGGGCTGGGGCAGCTATACTAATATCAGATAAAATAGAGTTTAAGTCAAAAACAGTTACAAGGAACAAAGATGGTGATTATATACTGATCAAGGGGTCAACTGAAGAAGAGAATGCAACAATTATAAACATAAATGCACATAGCCCCAAAATATATGATTTGAAGGGAGACGTAGACAGTTGTACATTAATAGTAGGAGGATTTAGTATACCACTTTCAATTATGGATAGAACATCTAGACAAAAGACCAGTAAGGAAGTCTAAGACTTGAATGATACTCTAAACCAACTAGACCTTACAGACATATATAGAATTCTTCACTCAACAACATTAGAGAACGCTTCTCGAGTGCACTTGGATCGTTTTCCAGGATAGACCATAGCTTAGGTCACAAAACAAGTCTCAATAAATTCAAGGTAATGAAATCATATACTGTATCTTCTTCAACCACAATGGAATGAAGCTAGAAATAAAAAACAAAGGGAGACCTGGAAAATTCACAGATATGTGGAAATGAAACAGGTACTCTTAAACAACCAATGGGTTTGGAAATTTGAGTGAAAATGAAACAGAGTGTGTGAAAACTTATGGGATGTAGCAAAGTCAGTGCCAAGAGGGAAATTTATGGCTCTAAATGCTTACATTAAAAAAGAAGGAAGATCAGAAATCAGAGCCCTAACCTCACAACTGGAGGATCAAGAAAAAGAGTAAACTAAATCCAAGGCAAGCAGGAAGAAGGAAATAACAGAAATCAGAGGGAAGATGAGTGAAATAGAGAGTTAAAAAACTAAAATAATCAACAAAATGAAAATTTGGTTCTTTGGAAAGATCAATAAAATCAATAAACACTTAGCTAGATTCTGAAAGACATAGAGAAATAACTAAAATAGGAAATGAAAGGGGGCATTACTACTAACCCCACAGATATAAAGAGGATTACAGAAGATACTGTTGATAACTGTATACTAACAAATTAGACAACCTAGATGGAATGGAACAAATTCCTATAAACTCGTAAACTACCTACACTGACTCAAAAAGAAACAGACATTCTCAAAAATGCATAGCTAATAGAGGCTAAAGCAATAATCAAACCTCCCAACAATGAAAAGCCCAGGATCACTGGCTTCACTGGTAAATTTTACCTAATATTCCAAGGAGACTTAATGTCAATTCGACTCAAATTCAAAACTTGGGGAGGAGGGAATACTTATTCTATTAGGCTGACATTACCTTCATACCAAAGTAAGATAAAGATAGCACAAGGAAAGAAAATTATGGACCAATATCCTTTATGAATATAAATGCAAAAATCTTCAAAAAAATTAGCAAACCAAATCCAACAGCACGTTAAAAGAATTCTTTTAATACACCATGACCAGTTGTGATTTATCCCTGGTATGCAAGGGTGGTTCAACATAAGAAAAATCAATTAATGGAATATACCACATTAACAGAACAAAGGGAAAAATGATAATCTCAATTGATGCCAAAAAAAATTTGATGACCACCCATCCCCCGCCTTCTTGATAAAAACTAGGAATAGAAGGAAATTTCCTCAACATGATAAAGGGCATATATGAAAAGTCCACAGCTAACATCATACTCAATGGTGAAAGACTGAAAGCTTTCCCTCTAAGATTTGGAATGAGACAAGGATGCCCACTGTCACCACTGTTATTCAACACTGTACTAGCAGTTCTTTGCAGAGCAATTAGGCAAGAAAAAGAAATAAAAGGTATCCAATTTGGAAAGGAAGTAAAATTTTCCCCATTTGCAGATGACATGATCCTATATAAAGAAAATCCTGAAAAATCCCCAACCGAGCTCCTAGAGGTAATAAATGAATTCAGAAAAGTGGTGGGGTACAAGATCAATGTGAAAAATCATTAGCGTTTCTATACACAAGCAATGAAAAATCAGAGGAAGAAATCAAGAAAAAAAATACCATTTACAATACCAACTGAAAGAATAAACTACCTAGAACAAATCTAACCAAGTATATAAAGGACCTGTATACAGAAAACTACAGAACAGTGCTGAAAGAAGTCAAAGAAGACCTAAATAAATGGAAGGTGGTCTGTGTTCATGGATTGAAAGACTAAATATCAAGATGTCAATTCTACCCAAAGCAATTTACAGATTCAACAGAATCCCAATCAGAATTCCAACAGCCTTCTTTGCAGAAATGGAAAAGCGAATAATCACATTTAAATGGAAGGGTAAATGACTCCAAATAGCCAAAGCCATCTTGAAAAAGAATGCAGTCAGAGGACCCACACTTCCGAATCTTAAAACTTATTACAAAGCCACAGTAATCAAAACAGCGTGGTACTGGCACAAGGGTAGACATATAGATCAATGGAATTTAACTGAGAGCTCAGGACTCAACCCTGCCATTATTGATTTCAATATTCATTATGCTCCTTCCTTTCTACTCCTTCGGAGACTCATTATGCATATAGTGGTATGCTTGATAGTGTCCCATAAGCCTCTTAGGTTCAGTTTTTTCCAATTCTTTATTCTTACTGTTCCTCTGTCTTGTCATTCCAATTGTCAAAAATTGTTATGGGTTACAGTTCCACAGTTTCGGTTCTTTCCTTATTATGAAATATAAGCTATACACAGAAAGGCGAAGATTTTCAAAGCACAATTCAGTGAGTAACCATAGAAAAAATTTCAAAGGATGTTATAGGTTATAGTTCCACCTCCTTCCAACTATCCCAACATAGCAGTGTCATATTTATATATATATATGTAGTTTCAGTATTCATAGACCTTTTGAAATCTTATCTTGTTTTTGCTACCCCTTCCTCTCACTTAATCTTTTTCCATTTTCAGGGGTGTCTAGGCAGTGAGCACCCTAACTTGTACATATTGAAAGAGGGCTGTTGACAGTATGGGGAACGTGGCTGCATCTGATTGTGGTTCTTAGAGAGGTTGTTGCTTCTGGGTTTTAGGACTTGTCTGGTATAGGAACACTCTGGTGGATTTAAGTGTCTGCGAGCTAAAACACAGCAAGTGAATCGTTTATAGAATCTCAGGTAGGGACCTAGGTATTTGGGGACTACTTTTGGAAAGGGCCTGGCATACTTTGGCCATCTGGGATGTCTAGCTGGAGCTTGCATAAGAGAAACCTCCAGGGTAGCCTCTCAACTCTTTTTGCGATCTCTTAGCCACTGTGACCTCAGCTTGTTATCTTTCTTTGCCCCTCTTTCAGTCAAGTAACATTTTCAATCGCTCGATGCCAGGGCCAGGCTCAGTCCCATGTCACCAGGGAGATTAATTCCCCTGGGGGTCAGGTCTCTCGTTGGGGGGAAGTTAATGAATTTATTTGTGGAGTTGGGCTTAGAAAGAGAAAGGCCACATCTGAGCATATGTTCAGTTCATTTTTAAAAAAATTTTATCTCTTTATGGGGATTGTCATATTGTTCATTTATTGTTTTCCTGATATCCACTGGTTTTTCCTTTGTGTTTTCCTTTATCTCCTTGAGCTTATTGAGGATCATTTTTTAAAATCTTTGGTATCTTCAAAGGGTTTTTATCTTGTTTCTTTCAATGGGCCATCATTTCCTGTTTCTTTGCCTTGTAATCTTTTGTCGCACACTGTAAAATTTAATATTTAGAAGTGTTAACTCTGGGAGTCAGTCCCTGAGCTGTCTATTCCTTAAGTTTGTATCCAGCAAGTGATAGAAGTTTCTTTGAGTGCCAAGAATTAATGAAAACAAACAAATGCAAAAGCACCTTTTCATAATCTTTGCAAATTGGGTCTGTGTTGGCTGGTGTTTTCCTTCAGAGTTTAGCCTTCCTATCAAGAATATCAGCCCAAGATAAATGTAAAGGGTAGGGTCCTCTCATTTCTGAGCCTGTCTTGTTTTGAGCTTGTGCTTGCTAGTGGCCTTAGTGTAATTCCGTTGTTTGAAAAATTTGAATGCCTCCTCTATTGTATGTCTTAAAGCAGGTAGCCCTTTGCCGTAGGCCACTTGGACTTAATGGTTTCTTGACTGCTTTAGCTTTCTGCAAGCTGTTTGTGCCTGCAGGACAAGTTCTTGGAAGGTGAGCCAGAGAGAAGTTTCCTGGCTCAGTCCTTCAGGTTGCCAGAGGTAGATTGGCGTGGATATACAGACACTCCAAAAGGCACATACAGCTTACTCTGCCTCCTCCAGAACAGGGTTAAGGACCCAAAATGGGAGCACACACTGGCTCCACACCTGTGCCAGGGAGAGGGTGGGGGTGGGGGCCGGGAAGGTCACCACGAGCCTCTCCTACCATGTTTTAAAGTTGCACGTTCTTGATTCGGCCCTCACCCAGTTACTGCAGCCCTTTAACTGTTTCCAGGGGTTCTGAGGAAAATGGCTCTACCAGCTCTTGCTGGTTGTTTCTGTGGGGGAGAGGCACCCTGAAACATCTTACGCTGCCATCTTGGTTGCCTGGAAGGTGTCCACAACTCTTTTTTCACACTCCTGTTTCAAAATCAGGTTTATTTACATTGTTATAATAACAAGCACAACTGGGGTAAACAGGTCTGGGAGCAAACAACCCACTCTTGGTAAGCTCAGCTAGCTTACAGGGTAGCTCACTAGCCCAAGGTATCAGCAGGATGTGGGAGTTACCCGGCATGTTTTGAAGAAAGACCAGACAGGTTGGTGGAGGTAGATTTGGGGCTCATAGGTTGACTTAAAAAAATTTTGAACAACTCAGCTCTGACCCAGTAACTGTTTCCTGGGTTGCATCAACGTGATCTTGTTAAGCAAAACTGCTCTAGCTCCTGGCTGTGATACCCGGCCTTGGTCTTGGGTGGCACCGTATTTCCTTCGGCAGCTGGCTGAGTCTGCACCGAAATGGGCTGGTGCCCCCTGACTAGCCCACACGTGTCCTTGCAGGTCAGAGAGTGCTCATTATTGAGGACCTGGAGGACGTGACTGTGCCAGAGGGCTCTTCAGCCACCTTTTGTTGCCGTGTCTCCCCTCCTGAATATGGGCCTGTCTATTGGTTCTTGGATAAGGCCCCCCTGAGTGCCAATGAGCTCAATGAGATCAAGGTCCATCCTGGGGGCTACCACGTGCTGACCCTGCGGCAGCTTGAGCCTAAGGACTCGGGCACCATTCACTTTGAGGCAGGAGACCAGCGGGCTTCGGCAGCACTGCAGGTCACAGGTGGGTTGCATGTCTGTAGAGTAAGGATGTGTGCATGGCACTGAGTTTGGGGCCATGAAAACCTGCAGGCCATACTCCATGTTATGGAGGTGCATTGACTTGCACATTCTTGATTCAGCCCTCACCCAATTACTGCAACCCTTTAACTTTCCAGGTGCTCTGAGGAAAATGGCTCTGCCAGTTCTTGCTAGAACTGCAGCTCAGCCTCATGGGGAGTGCTGTCCTGGGACTCATGGAGAAGGCATGACTATCTGCCTGTGTGGTTGAGGCTCTGAACCCTGGGAGTTGGGCTTGGGAGGCTGGGTTTGGCTCTTTTGGGATAAATTGGTTATATGTGATATGCTGTGGGCCCTTTGGGTTGGAGAATCACACATAGCCCACCCTATCCCCTCAACATCACTCCCTGCGACCATGCCTTGACTTGGAGCATTGGCTGATCTACCATGAATTCTGGGGCTTCTACCTATGGGCACCTCTGAGCAGCCAGCAGGGCAGCCACAAAACCCACGCATCTTGCTTCTCTTTCTTGGTGTCCCAGAGACGCCGACTGTCTTCTCCCGGGAGCTTGTGGATGTCACAGTCGTCGAGGGGGAGGACCTGACCCTCGTGTGTGAGACCACCACACCAGCCAGCCCTGTGCACTGGACGAAGGATGGGAAAGCCCTCCAGCCATCAACCCGGTGCTGGCTGAGTTATGAGGGCCGTGAGGCCCAGCTGGTCATCACCGGTGCCACTGTGCAGGACGGCGGGCGCTACAAGTGTGAGGCTGGGGGCACCTGCAGCAGCTCCATCGTCAGGGTCCATGGTGAGTCCTTGGGACCGGCAGTGACTCTCAGTAATGCCTGGGGCAAGTATGGGCTTGGGAGGGGGAGGTCTCTGATGAATCCAAGGCAGGGAGGACCCCAGCACCCTGTTCAGTGCCTTCTCTGTGTATCTTTACCACCCATGTGTGTCGGACAGAGTGGTGGGGGGTGGGGGTGAGGATGGGGAGGGAATCTGCAGCTTTCCTCCATTTCATCTGCATCTGTCTCTGTCTGTCTCCATCTCCAACTATCTCCATCTCCATTTGTCTCCCTCTGCGTCTGTCTCCATCTCTGTGCCTGTCTCTGTCTCCATCTGTGTCCATCTCCATCTGTCCCCATCTCTGTCTCTGTCTCCATCTGTCTCCATCTCTACCTGTCTCCATCTCCATCTGTCTCCATCTCCTTGTCTGTCTCCATCTCCATCTGTCTCCGTCTGTCTCTATCCATCTCCATCTGTCTCCATCTCCATCTGTCTCCATCTGTCTCTATCCATCTCCATCTGTCTCCATCTCCTTCTCTGTCTCCATCTCCATCTGTCTCCATCTCCTTCTCTGTCTCCATCTGCCTCTATCCATCTCCGTCTGTCTCCATCTCCATCTGTCTCTGTCTGTCTCTATCCATCTCCTTCTGTCTCCATCTCCATCTGTCTCCATCTGTCTCTATCCATCTCCATCTGTCTCCATCTCCTTCTCTGTCTCCATCTCCATCTGTCTCCATCTCCTTCTCTGTCTCCATCTGTCTCTATCCATCTCCATCTCTCTCCATCTGTCTCCATCTCCTTCTGTCTCCATCTCCTTCTCTGTCTCCATCTTCTTCTCTGTCTCCATCTCCATCTGTCTCCATCTCCTTCTCTGTCTCCATCTCCATCTGTCTCCATCTCCTTCTCTGTCTCCATCTGTCTCTATCCATCTCTATCTCTCTCCATCTGTCTCCATCTCCATCTGTCTCCATCTCCTTCTCTGTCTCCATCTGTCTCTATCCATCTCCATCTCTCTCCATCTGTCTCCATCTCCTTCTGTCTCCATCTCCTTCTCTGTCTCCATCTTCTTCTCTGTCTCCATCTCCATCTGTCTCCGTCTCCTTCTCTGTCTCCATCTCCTTCTTTGTCTCCATCTCCATCTACTTCTTTCTCCCCTGCTTCCATCTCTGTCTCGCTTCGCTCCCTCATTGTCTCTGGGTCTTGCTTCTCTCTTGCTGGCATCTGCCTCACCATCTCTTGGTCCTATGTCCCTGCGTGTACCTGTCAGTCTCTGTTATTCCAGCTTGTCTGGTTTTCTGTGATCTCTGTGTCCTCTCCTGCCTTTCCTGCCCCCCTTCTTCTTCCTTTCTCTGGCTCATCCCCATCCTTCACTGGGTCTCCTGCCAGCTGGCTCACATTCCCTCTCACCCACCTCCAGACCCCACATTTGCCCCTCCTGTGATAGCCAGCCACAGATCGCAGGGTCACCATCATGTAGAAGGGCTAACATGGGACTGCCCTGCACCTGCTGGTGGCTGCCCCAGAGCCTGGGCTGGGCAGGGTGTTGGGGTTGTGAGGGCCTGAGCTGAGCCCTGTCCTCTGACCACAGCCCGGCCGGTGCATTTCCGGGAGGGCCTGAAGGATGTGGAGGTGCTCGAGGGGGGCGCCACAACGCTGCGCTGCGTGCTGTCCTCCGTGGCTGCACCCGTGGAGTGGCGCTGTGGAGACACGGTCCTGAGGACGAGCAGCAAGTACGGTGTGCGGCAGGACAGGGCTGTGCTGGAGCTGGTGGTGCGGGACCTGCAGCCAAGCGACAGTGGGCAGTACTCGTGCTCCTTTGGGGACCAGAAGACAGTGGCCAAGCTCACCATGACGGGTGAGGCTCCCTGCCCCCTGTGTCTGTGCAGTCTCTTTCCACTACGGCATGATGTACACAGTGGACATTGGACATTTCTCTTTTTCAGCTTCGGGGGCAAAGTTTATAGGGAAACTGAGAAGCAAAGAGGCCACGGAAGGGGACATGGCCACGCTGCGATGTGAGCTGAGCAGGGAGGCCCCCGTGGAGTGGAGGAAGGGCTCCGAGACCCTCAAATCAGGGGGCAGATACAGCCTGAAGCAGGACGGGGCTGTGTGTGAGCTGGAGATCCATGGCCTGGCCATGGTGGACGCTGGGGAGTACTTGTGCGTGTGCGGGCAGGAGAGGACCTCGGCCACGCTGAGCGTGAGGGGTAAAGACCACATGTGGCCCAAAAGAGCAGTGTTCTGATGTCCAAGTATTAATTTTATGCCATCTGTCTGCACACACACTGCCATCCCTCCCTGTCTCTGTGACACCTTCTCCCATAACCCTGCAATCCCCTTTCACCCATGTGGGCTATTCCTATAGGCTGACCCAAGAAGAACCAGAATTATAGCCAACTTCCCACTCATCATGCTGCCTGCTCCCTGTCCCATTGGATTTGGGGTCTTATTCTCTGTCCCATCATGCTCTGTCCCCCAGAAATTCTCCAGACATTCTGATGTTCTCTCTGTCCATTTGGTTTCCCCAGCTCTCGATGCCCAGTTTATAGGAAGACTGAGAAACAAAGAGGCCATGGAAGGGGCCACAGCCACGCTGCGGTGTGAGCTGAACAAGGCAGCCCCTGTGCAGTGGAGGAAGGGCTCTGAGATCCTCAAATCTGGAGACAGATACAGCCTGAAGCAGGATGGGGCTGTGTGTGAGCTGGAGATCCGTGGCCTGGCCATGGTGGACGCTGGGGAGTACTTGTGCGTGTGCGGGCAGGAGAGGACCTCGGCCACGCTGAGCGTGAGGGGTAAAGACCATGTGTGCCCACCTGGACCGTGGCAGTGCCTGTCTGTGCTGCAGCCTTCCCTGCTGTGTCTGTGGGACTCCCATTGCTTCCTCCAGCACTCGCGTCTCAGCACCTGCTGGGTGTGACCTTCTGTCATTGGGAAACAGCAGAGAAGGAGAGAAGCCCCTCCCCACCCCCATGAAAGCCACGGCCTGGGGTACAGGAGGCAGAGAGTAGTGAGATAAGTACAAAAGCAGAGCACATCAGCCCTGCTGTGGCCTCCTGTAGGTGGCAAGCCCAAAAAGGGGGACAAGGAAAGGAGAGGTTGGAAGGCAGAAGGGGGTTTTCCAGGGGAGGATCAGCCTGGGTACGTGCACAGAGAGCATGGCACACCTGGAGAGAGCAGACAAGCTGCTGGGGTGAGACGGGGAGAGGGGAGACCTGGAGCAGTGGGGAGGGAGAGGGTGAGGCTGCGAGCCATGGATGCAGCCCCGGTGGGCACCCAGGGGTGGCAGCTCCAGACAAGTGGGAGGAGGGAGGAGCGGTGCATGGGCCCAGAGGTGGACAGAGATGTGGGCCACCAGGGTCGGAGAAGGCTCTGTCCTGTGAACCTACCTTTGCAGGCACCCTCCCCTGTGACCAGGCCTGGAGAAGGGGTGAGCCGAGGGTGCTAGAGCTGGGTTCAGCTGGAGGGTGAGAGCTGGGGGTGCAGGCAGGAGAGAGCTCCAGACTGTGCAGTGGGAGCTGGGGTTGGCCCGGCAGGGGGAGGGAAGAGGAGGCCCCCCGATTGGAGGGGGCAGGTAGAGGTCTTGCACACATTCAATCCATGCTTATGGCCAGTGAGGTCACCTGGGTGTCTCCCAGGGTCTGGGGTCTAGGGAGTGAGTGCACTGAGGAAAGGAACGTCACCTGCCACCCTCTGTGGTCCTGTCTCCCCCTGACCCTGGCTCGTGTGTGTGTGCGTCCCCCTCTCCTGGCCTGTGAGCAGCAGAGATCTGTGAGTCTGTCTGACCCTCCCCAAGTGTGACCACCCACATCACTAAAGGACTGAGGTCTGAGGAGGCCACAGAAGGGCCACAGCCATGCTGCAGTGTGAGCTGAGCAAGGCACCCCCGTGGAGTGGAAGGAAGGACGCCGAGACCCTTAGAGTTGGGGACAGATACAGCCTGAGGCAAGATGGGGCCATGTGTGAGCTGGAGATCCATGACCTGGCCATGGTGGACGCCGGGGAGCACTTGCATGTGTGTGGGCAGGAGCGGACCGTGACCAGAGCTGGGTCTCTAGGAAGGGAAGGCCCTGGGCCCCATGTCTCAGCTCAGGAGCTCATGATCTCTGACTTAGAGGAGAAACTGCAGGCTCTGGGGTGCCCTAGTTTTCTCCCCAGAAGGAGCTGGCCCTTGAAGTCTAGTCTTGCATTCCCATGGAGCCGGACCCTTGCCCAGGCCTGGCTGGCAGGTGAAGCAGGCAGGATGGAGCCTGGAAGGGTGTGAGGTATCTCAGAAAGCAGACCCAGCCTGCCTTCCTTCTGAGCAAGGGACACCCCCCCACCACCACCACCAGCACCAAGGGGCCCAGCCTGGGACTCTGGGCTCTGCGCCAATACCTGACCCTGCCTCCAGTCTCCTGACAACGACACACCTCAGAGCAGTGCAGGAGAGGATTCCGGAGGCCGGGCTGGGCACTGCAAGGCCGTCTGTCTACAGGTCTCTGGAGGACGGAGGTGCTGGGACTTCTTCAGTTGGCCACGCAGGGGACCACAGATGCCCAGAGGCCTGCCGCTTGGCTGGGCTCTGAAAGAGGTGTGGGGAGGCAGCCACGCCCACCGTCACACCTGGAAGGGGTGGTCGAGGGCTGCAGAGACCAGGCATGGTGGCCAAGAAGGAGCTTCCAGAAGTGGGGTGCTCCCCGTGTCATGTGTGTGTGACCTGTAGGGGTCACCCACACAACTCAGACACCCCTGGTAGAGGATGCTGTGCTGGGATTCTGGCACTTTCTGGAAGGTTACAACTCGACTGTTAACTCCCAATGATGCCATGAGCCTTCTCTGGAGAGCACAGAGGGGAAGGGACTGGGGTCTCCAGGGCTCCAAGTTATCTGCTGGTGTTCGGGGAGGCTGGCTCTGCGTGGGTGGACAGGCCAGCTCCTCTTCTTCCATCTCTGTGCTGTGCAGGCTGGACTGGCTTCAGCGCTGGCTTCCCATCTGTAAGGTTCCACGGTTCCCCACACTGCCCAGTTGGATTGTTTGCTCAATTCTTCGTTTGCTTGTTTATTCATCCATGCAACCCCTGCACCGGGGAGCTGCTGCTGACCAGGCAGATTTGGGCCAGGGACCAGGGCCTCCCACCCTCCACTGACATTCCAAGGAGGAGGGGCAGTTCCCACCTCCCTCCGGCTGTCATCCTGATTTGGGGCCCGTCATGATGGGTCCTGGCTTTGGACCACATGAGCAGCACAAGCAGGATGAGAAGTTGGAGCCAGTGTCACCGGGCATGGGCGTTTTAGCAGCCTTTGTGCACATCTGCTTCCCCCAGCTGCATCCATCAAAATCATGGACCAGCTGTGAAATATGGAGGCCACATTTCAGCAGGAGCTGAGCATGGTGGCCCACGTGCAGTGGAAGAAGGCCCTAAATCTGGTGTCAGAGCAAGAAGCAGGAAGGGGCCACGAGTGTCCCATGGGCTGGCTACAGATGATGCAGAAGATCCCCTGTAGTCACCTCCTCTGCCCCAGCCATCTGTCCTCGTACCCTGTGGCCGTTTCCTGGTGCCTCCTCTGTCTTGTCGTGACATCCTGTCCTCTGTCTCCTCACCAGCCTGGGCTTGACCCAGCCAGTATTGGCTCCTTTCAGTTCGCTGCTTCCCCTGCTGCATGTCCATCAGTCTGCACTTTTATCCTGTGCTCCCCCTCTGTAGTGTGTGTTTCACCGTGGTATCCGTGCCCTGTCCCTAATGTGCTCCACAGAGCCTGATGCTCTCTATTTCCATTTGACCCTCTCAGCTCTGCCTGCAAGATTTATACAAGATTTGAGACCTGAGGAGGCCACAGAAGGGGCCACGGCCATGCTGCAGTGTGAGCTGAGCAAGGCGGCCCCTGTGGAGTGGAGGAAGGGCCCCCATTCCCTCAAATCTGGGGACAGATACAGCCTGAGGCAACACGGGGCCGTGTGTGAGCTGGAGATCCGTGGCCTGGCTTTGGCAGATGCTGGGGAGTACTCGTGTGTGTGTGGGCAGGAGAGGACCTCGGCCACGCTAAGCGTGACAGGTAAAGAACGTGGTCAGCTGGATCCTGGCTCGTGTGTGCAGTGTCCCCACATTTTCACCTCCTGTTACCCTTTGTGTTTGAGCCACTGGGATTCTCCGTGGATGTCTGTGTTCTCTCCAGTGGGGGTCCCCAGGGTTTGCCCACTCCTTTGGCCTGTTGATGTTATGGAATCAGCTCTCATCTCTCTGTCTTCCGTTCGTCTGGGGACATCTGCTCCCTCACCAGTCACACGTCCATTGCTTGTTCTTCCTTTTGTTCCTTTGGCATTTGTGTGTTTCATGGTGGGCATCCATGTGCTGTATGAAGTGTGTCCATCTCTGTGCTGTCTGTGTGCTCTGGGCTCCCACCAATTCTGAACTTCACGCTGCCTCTAATACCTTCTAGTCCCCAGCATGGGTCCTGGGTGCTCTGTGACACACACACAGGCTGGACTGAAAGCCAGAATCCACAGCCCATGCTCAGCATGTTTAGCACATGGCATGTGTCTATATGGAACTCATGTCTTTCTTTTGTGTCCTCCATGTCCTGTCTCTGGCATGTACTGAGAGCATGTGCTGTGTCTGTGTCTCTCTGACCTTCACAGTCCTGCCCACCAAGTTCACAGGATGAGGAATAAGGAGACCACAGAAGGGGCCACAGCCATGCTGTGGTGTGAGCTGAGCAAAGTGCACCCTGTGGAGTGGAGGAAGGGCTCCCATCCCCTCAAATCTGGGGGCAGATACAGCCTGAGACAAGATGGAGCTGTGTGCGAGCTGGGGATCTGTGCCCTGGATGTGGCACATGTTGGGAAGTATGTGTGTGTATGTGAGCAGGAGAGGACCCTGGTCATGCTGAGTGTGATGGGTATAGACTTGGCAAGTGGCCGTGCAAGTGACTTCTCTGTTACTGCCATCTCCTTCTCATGACCACTCATCTGTCTAACCCATCCCACAACCACCCACTTGAGAATGCACTCAAAGAACATGCTCTGCAGGCATGGGGGATACACTGGTAAGTCAGCGGACCTCGTGGCTGTTGTCTGCAGTGCTGAGGATGGGGTAATGAGAGGGTCCATGAGGGAAGCATCTGGCCAGGACTTGCCTGTCATGCATCCCTTTCCCCAGCCCTGGAGCCCAGTGAGCACAAAGCATGACCACTGGAGCAATGGGGATGGTTCCAGAATTGAGGTCTGGTATCCAATATGGCAGGAAGAGGCAGGCCAGGTTGACCACGTGCTCTGCCTCTGTCCAGAGTGCTGACGACACCCCAAGAGTCCCGCACAGCCACAGGGTTTCACAGGTGGGCGTCGGACAACATTCATTTCTGAAGCTGCACCTGCCTGGAGTCTGGAGGGAGGAGTTGAGGACAGATAGAGGCTGGGAGAGCTGATGGGAGACCACACTGGAGACCATTGGGGTCCATAGGATGTGAGCCTACAGTGGGGCAGCTGTGATGGAGGAAAGTATTAGGGACAGGGTACAAATGTGTGAAGTGGAGGAGGCAGAGCTCCATGAGGGGTGGGATGTGGTGCTGGGGAGCTTAGGAGGTGGATATGGGCTCAGATGTGGAGGGATGGTGCCACCCTGGGATGGAAAGCACATGGATGAGCAAAGACAATGGTGGCAGGTGGGATGTGATGCACTGGTGGTGATGTTGGGTCTCCTGTTAAAAATGTTCACCACGTTATTAGAACATGGGTTAAGAGCTTGGAAGAGACCATGCATGGTGGCCTAAGTGCAGAAGAGAAAAGTGCCAAGCTGGTAATGAAAGGGCATGGGTGATGGCAAGGTGCCCTCTGAGAAGAGAAGAGGACAGGGTTGGAGCCAAGGATTCTAGCTACTCTGTGGTGTTTAGCAAGCTAAGTGCAAGAAGACCATACTTGGAAACACGATTTGGTTTGCTCTCTTCCCACATGCCTCCAACCATTTCTGCTTCTTTTTCCTCTCCTGGGTGTGTTCAGGTCTTATCCCCATATCCTCCAGAGACTCTGATGGCTTCTCTTTCCCTGGCCCTTCCTAGCTTTGCCTGCCCACTTCATCCAAGAACTGAAGGCCAAAGAGGCCACAGAAGGGACCATGGCCACACTGCAGTGTGAGCTGAGCAAGGAGGCCCCCGTGGAGTGGAGGAAGGGCTCCCATCCCCTCAAATCTGGGGACAGATACAGCCTGAAGCAGGATGGGGCTGTGTGCACGCTGGAGATCCATGGCCTGGCCGTGGCAGATGCTGGAGAGTACTTATGTGTGTGTGGGCAGAAGAGGACCTCAGCAACACTGACCGTGAAGGGTAAAATCCCTGTGTTGCTACCTGGACCCTGGCTATTGTCTGCACAGTGTCTCTACACCTTGACCTCCTGTCTCTGTTTGTGTCCGAGCCATTGGGCAACTCCATGGGTGTCTGTGGTATCTCCAGTGGGGGTTCCCCAGAGCCTGCCAGCTCTTCTGTTTTCTTGGCCAGTTGATGTCACAATATCCATGTTCATCTCTTTTGTCCCTTATACATCCAGGGGCATCTGCTCCTTCACTATTTGCATATCCATTGCTTGTACTTCCCTTTGTTCCTTTGGCATTTATGTTTCCTGGTGGGTGTCTTCAAGTTGTACCAGGTGTGTTGACCATCTGTCTGCTCTGTTTCCTTTATGCTCTGGGCTCCCACCATGTCCCCATTTTGCCCTGTCTCTAATGTCTTCTAGTCCCTGATGTGGCATCTGGATGCTCTGTGAGATGTACACAGGCTGGACCAAGAAATCCAGAATCCACAGCTTGTCCTTGGTACATCCAGCATGTGGTCCATTTCTATTTGGATGTTGTGTCTTCCATTCGTGCCCTCCATGTTCTGTCTCTTGCATGTGGTCAGAGAGTGTGATGTGTCTGTCTTTCTGATCCTCACAGCCCTGCCTGCCAAGTTCACAGAGTTCCTGAGGAATGAGGAGGCCACAGAAGGGGCCACGGCCACCCTACATTGTAAGCTGAGCAAGGCGGCCTCCGTGGAGTGGAGCAAGGGCTCTGAGATCCTCAAATCTGGTGGCAGATACAGCCTGAGGCAGGATGGGGCTGTGTGTGAGCTGGAGATCCATGGCCTGGCCGTGGCGGATGCTGGGGAGTATTCGTGTGTGTGTGGGCAGGAGAGGACCTCGGCCATGCTGACTGTGACGGGTAAAGACCATGTGTGGTTGAGCAAGTGACTTCTGTGTGCTCTCAGCCTGAGCCACCGGGACTGTGCTCTCCCAGTGTCAGTGTCATCACCATCTTATTCTCATAGTCACTTGTCTGTCTAATCCACCCCACATAACCCCCATTGAGAAATCCCTCAATGAACACACTCTCTAGGTCTTGGGGATACACTAATAAAAGACAGGAGACCTTGTGGTGATGATCTGCAGTGCTGGGCACGGCCACAAGGAGGGTCACATTGGAGGCAGTCACCAGAAAGAGATACCTGGCTAGCCGTTGCCTGCCCAGGACCTACAGGGAGTGCACATTCTCACTGATCACCAGGCTGCATCTACTCAGACTGCTGATGTCACCCTGAGTCCTGTATGGCCAAAAGGGGTTCACAGGGGCCCCTGACAGCATCCCTTTTGAAGCCTACATCTCCCTGGAGTCTGGAAGGAAGAGTGGAGGGCAGCCAATGGAGGGCTGGGAGAGTCACCGGGACAGCATGTTGGAGTCCATGATCCAACATGGTCCAACTGATATAAGCTTGGAGAGTGGACGCCATGATGGATGGAAGCAAATAGGACTGGGGTGGGAATGTAGGAATGGGTGACATGGAGGGGCAGAGCCAAGTTAGGGCTGAGATGTGGTGCAGGTGAGCCCAGGTCAATACGGGCTGAAGCAGTGGTGGGTGGGTGCCCACTACAAGGTGGAAATCCTATCTATGAAGGAAGACAGTGAGGGCTGGTGGGATGAGGTGTTGTGGCAGTGTCCATTGGGTCTTCCAGTCATGTGTCCATCACATCATTCAGTCTATGGGTTGAGAGCTCATTAGCAACCTGGAGTGGAACTCGAAGTTCAGAAGAGATAGGTGCCAAGTTGGTAATGAAAGATCACGGTGAAGGACAAGGTGACTTCTGAGAAGAGGAGCAGCCTGTGATGTAGCCACTGTGCACCACTACAAGTGGTGAGGGAAGATCACAATGTCAAACACTGGTCTGCACTTTCCCCAGGTGCCTCCAATATTTGTGTTTCTGCTTCCCCTCCTGGGTGAGTTCAGCTCTTGTCCCAGTGTCCTCCAGAGACTCTGATGGCATCTATCCATTTGACCCTTCCTAGCTTTGCCTGCCCGGTTCATCCAAGTTCTGAAGACCACGGAGGCCATGGAGGGGGCCATGGCCACGCTACATTGTGAGCTGAGCAAGGCAGCCGCTGTGGAGTGGAGGAAGGGCCCTGAGACCCTCAGAGCTGGGGGCAGATACAGCCTGAGGCAGGACGGGGCTGTGTGTGAGCTGGAGATCCGTGGCCTGGCTATGGCGGATGCTGGGGAGTATTCGTGTGTGTGCGGGCAGGAGAGGACCTCGGCCATGCTGACTGTGAAGGGTAAAGATCAAGAGTGGTCAGTGGGACCGTGGCCGGTTCCTGCACATCATCTCTGTGCTCTCTGTTCCCTTTGTGCTTGTGTCCTACCACCTTTATGCTTCCTCTGTGTGCAGTTCCTTCCTGTTCCATCATGGTTCACAGCTGCTCTGTCAAATGTACACAGTCTGGACCAGGAAAGCCAGAATCCAAAGCTTGTGCTCAGCATGTCTAGCACCTGGCCCGTGTCCATTTGGATGTCCTGTCTTCTGTTTGTATCCTCCATATCTTGTGTTTTCCATATTCTCAGAGAGTGTGATGTGTCTGTGTCTTTCTGACCTTCTCAGCCCTACCTGCTCAGTTCATCCAAGCTATGAAGGCCAAGGAGGCCACAGAAGGAGCCACGGCCATTTTGTGTTGTGAGCTGAGCAAGGCAGCCCCCGTGGAGTGGAGGAAGGGCTCTGAGATTCTAAAATCTGGAGGTAGATACAGCCTGAAACAGGATGGGGCCATGTGTGAGCTGGAAATCTGTGACCTGGACATGGAAGATGCTGGGGAGTACTTCTGTGTGTGTGGGCAGAAGAGGACCTCGGCAACTCTGACTGTGAAGGGTAAAGACCTTGGTTACCTGGACCATGGCTGATGTCTGTGCAGTGTCTCTGCATTTTCACCTCCTGTCTCCATTTGTGCCTGAGCCATTGGGCAGCTCTGTGGATGTCTGTAGTCTCTTCAGTGGTGGTCCCCAGAGTCTGCCAGCTCTTCTGTCTTCTTGGCCAGTTGATGTCATGAAATTCTTGTTCATTTCTTTTGTCCTTTGTTCATCCAGGGGCATCTGCTCCTTCACTATTTGCAAATCTATTGCTTTTTCTTACCTTTGTTCCTTTGGCATTTGTGTTTCCTGGTGGGCATCTTCATGCTGTACCAGGTGTGTCCACCATCTCTGCTCTGTTTCCTTTGGGCTCTGGGCTCCCAACAGCATATCCTCATTTTACCCTATCTCTGATATATTCTAGTCCCTGTTGTCATACCTGTATGCTCTGTGACAGCTACACAGGCTAGACCAAGAAAGCCAAAAATCCACAGCCTGTCCTCGGCATGTCCAGCACAGGCCCATTTCCATTTGGATGTCATGTCTTCTGTTTGTGTCCTCCATATTCTTCTGTCTCTTGTATGTGCTCAGAGTGTGATCTCTCTTTCTCTCTGTGACCCTCACAGCATTACCTGCCAAGTTCACAGAGTGCCTGAGGAATGAGGAAGCCACAGAAGGGGCCACGGCCATGCTACATTGTAAGCTGAGCAAGGCAGCCTCCGTGGAGTGGAGGAAGGGCTCTGAGATCCTCAAATCTGGCGGCAGATACAGCCTGAGGCAGGATGGGGCCATGTGTGAGCTGGAGATCCGTGACCTGGCCATGGCCGATGCTGGGGAGTATTTGTGTGTGTGTGGGCAGGAGAGGACCTCAGCCACGCTGACTGTGACGGGTAAAGACCATGTTGGTTGTGCAAGTGACTTCTCTGTGCTCTCAGCCTAACTCACCTGAACTGTGGTCTCCCAGTGTCAATGTCATCACCATCTTGTTCTCATAATCACTTGTCTGTCTAATCCACCCCACATAACCCCCATTAAGAAATCCCTCAATGAACATACTCTCTAGGTCTTGGGGATATGCTGTTAAAAGACAGGAGACCCTGTGGTGATGTTCTGCAGTGCTGGGCACAGTGCCACAAGGAGGGTCACGAGGGAGGCAGTCACCAAGGAGAGATACCTGGGAAGTTTGCACCTACCCGGGGCCTACAAGGTGTGCACATTCTTGCTTTTCACCAGGCTTCATCCACTCAGACTGCTGATGTCCCTCTCAGAGTCCTGCAGACCCCAAAGGGATTCACAGGGACCCCTGACAGCATCCCTTCTGAAGTCTACATCTCCCTGGAGTCTGGAGGGAGGAGTGGAGGGCAGCCAGTGGAGGGCTGGGAAAGTCACTAGGACATCATGTTTGTGTGTGTTCCAGTTTGCTAGAGCTGCCATTATGGAAAACACCAGGAATGGAATGACTTTTGATTGACTTTTATACAGGGGATTTATTAATTTCAAATTTATAGTCCTAAGGCAATAAAAGCATCAAACTAAGGTATCAGCTAGAGGATACCTTCACTGAAGAAAGGCTGATGTCATCTAGAACACCTCTGTCAGCTGGGAAGGCACTTTGCTGTTATGTGCTGGTCGTTTGCTCCAGGGTTGTGTTTCAAAATGACTTTCTCCAAAATGTCTCTGGGAATCTCTCTTGGTTCCTCTCTCAGCTCCTGTGTGCCCTTGCTTCTTTCTCCTAGGACATTTCTCTCTAAGTGTCTGGGGTCCTCACTTAGCTTTTCTGGGGCAAACTCTGGGGTTATTTTCTTAGCATCTCCAAATGTCCTTCTGTCCATATCTCCAAGCATCTGTAAGTGTCAGTGAGTGTGTTGGCTCTTAGCTTCTCTCCAAATATCTCTCTTAGCATCTCTCAGCTGTCTGTGTGAGTGTCCTTTAAAGGACTCCAGTAAACTAATTAAGACCCATCCTGAGTGGGCAGGGCCAGACATCCATTGAAACAATCTAGTTAAAAGTATCACCCACAGTTGCGTAAGTCACATCTCCATGGAAACATTCAACTGAAAGTTTCTACCCTAACCAAAAGGGTTGTAAATCTCCCTCCACAAGATTGCATTAAAGAACATGGCTTTTGGGGGGACGTAATATATCCAAACCGGCACCGAGTCCATGATCCAACATGGTCCAGGTGATATAAACTTAAGAGAGTGGATGCCATGATGAATGGAAGCAAGCAAATGGGACCAGGTTGGGAATGTAGCAATGGCTGACATGGAGGAGGCAGAGCCCAGTGAAGGCTGAGATGTGGTGCAGGTGAGCTCAGGTCAGTACGGGCTGAAGCAGTGGTGGGTGGGTGCCCACTACAAGGTGGAAAGCCTATCTACGAGGGAAGACAGTGAGGGCTGGTGGGACAATGTGTCGTGGCAGTGTCCATTGAGTCTTCCAGTCATGGTGTCCATCACATAATTGAATCTATGGGTTGAGAGCTCATTAGCAACCTGGAGTGGAACTCGAAGTTCAGAAGAGATAGGTGCCAAGTTGGTAATGAAAGATCACGGTGAAGGACAAGGTGACTTCTGAGAAGAGGAGCAGCCTGTGATGTAGCCACTGTGCACCACTACAAGTGGTGAGGGAAGATCACAATGTCAAACACTGGTCTGCACTTTCCCCAAGTGCCTCCAATATTTGTGTTTCTGCTTCCCCTCCTGGGTGAGTTCAGCTCTTGTCCCAGTGTCCTCCAGAGACTCTGATGGCATCTATCCATTTGACCCTTCCTAGCTTTGCCTGCCCAGTTCATCCAAGTTCTGAAGACCAAGGAGGCCATGGAGGGGGCCATGGCCACGCTACATTGTGAGCTGAGCAAGGCAGCCGCTGTGGAGTGGAGGAAGGGCCCTGAGACCCTCAGAGCTGGGGGCAGATACAGCCTGAGGCAGGACGGGGCTGTGTGTGAGCTGGAGATCCGTGGCCTGGCTATGGCGGATGCTGGGGAGTATTCGTGTGTGTGCGGGCAGGAGAGGACCTCGGCCACGCTGACTGTGAAGGGTAAAGATCAAGAGTGGTCAGTGGGACTGTGGCCGGTGCCTGCACATCATCTCTGTGTTCTCTGTTCCCTTTGTGCTTGTGTCCTACCACCTTCACACTTCCCTCTGTGTGCAATTCTTTCCTGTTCTGTCATGGTTCATGGCTGCTCTGTCAAATGTACACAGTCTGGATCAAGAAAGCCAGAATCAGCAAACTGCTTTCACACATGTCCATTTGCATATCTGGTCTTCTGCCTTTGTCTTTCATGTCCTGTGTCTTTTTGTGTTCAGAGAATGTGATGTGTCCATGTCTTTCTGACTTTCTCAGCCCTGCCTGCTCAGTTTGTCCATGCTATGAAGGCCAAGGAGGCCACCGAAGGGGCCACGGCCACTCTGCAGTGTGAGCTGAACAAGGTGGCCCCTGTAGAGTGGAGGAAGGGCTCCGAGATCCTCAAATCTGGAGGCAGATACAGGCTGAGACAGGATGGGGTGATTTGTGAGCTGGAGATCCATGACCTGGCTGCAGCAGATGCTGGGCAGTACTTGTGTGTGTGCGGGCAGGAGAGGACCTCAGCCAAGCTGACTGTGAGGGGTACAGACCACACATGATCAGCTGAAGCATGGCTGGTGTCTGTGTACTGTTCCACGTCTCTACCTTTAACTGTATCTATGTCTGAACTCCTGGGGCAATCCAGTTATCCATGGTCTCTCTAACAGGGTCCCCAGGGTCTGCCAGCACCCTTGTTTTCTCAGCTAGTTGGTGTGAAAAGTTCACCTTCATCCATTCTGTCCCCCGTGCCTCTGGGGTTGTCTGCTCCCTCACCATTTGTGTATCCATTGCTGGTTTCTCCCTTTGTTCCTTTGGAAGTCATGTCTTTCTTGGTGTGTCCATCACCCCCGTGCTCTTGTGCTCTGGGCTCCCACCATACCTGAACTTTACCCCACCTCTAATACGTTCCATTACCTTTCATGGTTCCCAGATGCTCTTGACACATACATGGGCTGTTGTAAGAAAGCCAGAATCCACAGCATGTGGTTGCCACATCTAGCATATGGCCTGTGTACATTTGGATGTCGTGTCTTCCCTTTCTGTCTTCCATGTCCTGTATCTTCCATGTGCTCAGAGAGTGTGATGTGTCTTTGTATTTTTGACCCTCACAGCCCTGCCCACCAAGTTCATGGAGTGCCTGAGGAATGAGGAGGCCATGGAAAGTGCAACAGCCACGCTGCGGTGTAAGCTGAGCAAGGCGGCCCCCGTGGAGTGGAGGAAGGGCTCAGAGATCCTCAGAGCTGGGGGCAGATACAGCCTGAGGCAGGATGGGGCTGTCTGTGAGCTGGAGATCCATGGCCTGGCCATGGAAGATTCTGGAGAGTACTCATGCATGTGCGGGCAGGAGAGGACCTCCGCCAGGCTCAGTGTGAGGGGTAATAATCTCATGTGGTCACCTGACCTCTGCCTGGTGTCAGTACGTAATGTTCACATCTCCACCTCGTGCCTCCATCGGTGCCCAAGTCCCTGTGGCAGCTCCATGGATGTCTGTGCTGTCTCCAGTGGGGGTCCTGAGGGTCTTTCCATACCCTGTGTTCTCAGCCAGTAATGTCATGATGTTTCTGTACATTCCTTTTACCTCTGTTCCTTCAACATCTGTGCATCCATTGTTTGTTCATGGTTTGTCTTTGACATGTGTGTGGTCCTTGGTGGATGTTCATGTCCTGTACTCAAAGTCCTTCAGGTGGGTTTGATGTTGTCCTTGATTGGCTCTTCCCAGCCGTGCCTGCCAAGTTCACTGAGGGTCTGATGAATGAAGAGGCCACCGAAGGGGCCACGGCCACGCTGCGCTGTGAGTTGAGCAAGGCGGCCCCAGTGGAGTGGAGGAAGGGCTCTGAGATCCTCAGAGCTGGGGATAGATACAGCCTGAGGCAGGAAGGGGCCATGTGTGAGCTGAAGATCCATGACCTGGCTGTGGAAGATTCTGGAGAGTACTCGTGCGTGTGCGGGCAGGAGAGGACCTCCGCCAGGCTCAGTGTGAGGGGTAAAGACCATGTTTGGCCATGCAAATGAATTCTCTGTGTTGCTATCCCTTTTCCACAACTGCTCATCTGTCTAATCCATTCCATACCCACCCATTGAGAGTGTACTATGGTTGAACACACTCTCTTGGTCCTCAGGATATACTATAAAAGACAGCAGAGCCCATGATGATGGTCTACAGTGCTGGTCTTGGGGCCAAAGAGGGTCCGTGACAGAGGGTGTGATGAGGGAGAGCTGCCCAGCAGCTGGCATCTGACCAGGACCTGCAGGCTATGCATATACTCACCAGGCTCCAGGGCCAGAGGAAATGGGAAAGGCTCCAGGATGAGGTCCAGTGGTGGGTCTGGCAATAAGACATGAGTCTAAGAGACCAGGCAGAGGCTGATGACAGACACCCTCAGAGTCCTATGGAGCTCAAAGGCTTCCACAGAGGAACCCTGGTCAACAGTCATTTCTGAAGCTGCATCTGCTGTTAGTCTGGAATAGGTGTTGAAGAGAGATAGAGGCTGGGAGAGTTGATGAGAGACCACACTGGAGTCCATCCAGGTCCAGAGGATGTGAGCCTACAGAATGGCAGCTGTGATGGAGAGAACCATGAGGGTCCAGGAAGGAATGGGTAAAGCAAAGGAGGAGAGCTCTTTATGGATAGGATGGGCAGGTGAGCCCAGGTGGGTACGGGTGAGGCAGTGGGGGGGGGGGGTACCTGCCCCAAGATGGAAAGCACATCTGTGAGGGAATAAATACATTGAGGGCAGGTGGGACGTGATGCCCTGGAAGTATCTTCTGTCATGTCTCCTGGTGGAGATGTCATCACATCATTGGATTCATGGATTGAGAGCTTGGAAGAGACCTGGCTTTCAGCTCTAGAGGCAGAAGAGATCAGTGCCAACATGGTAATCAAAGATCATGGGTGAGGACAAAAAGTCCTCTGGAAAGAGGAGAGCATTGGGATGGAGTCGACTCCTGCTCATTCTACGCAGGAAGACCATGCTGGGAAACACTGGTCCACTCTCTCCCCACGGGTCTCCAGCTACTTGTGTCTGTCCCCTTCTGGGTGTGTTCAGGTGTTGTCTCCAAGTCCTCCAGAGACTCTGATGCCTTCTTTCCATGCGACCCTTCCTAGCTTTGCCTGCTCGGTTCATCCAAGAACTGAAGATCAAGGAGGCCGCAGAAGGGGCCACAGCCACTCTGCAGTGTGAACTGAGCAAGGCGGCCCCAGTGGAGTGGAGGAAGGGCTCTGAGATCCTCAGAGCTGGGGACAGATACAGCCTGAGGCAGGATGGGGCCATATGTGAGCTGGAGATCCATGACCTGGCTGTGGAAGATTCTGGAGAGTACTCGTGTGTGTGCGGCCAGGAGAGGACCTCTGCCAGGTTGTGGTCACCTGACCTGTGGCTGGTGTCTGTACATCATGTCACGTGTCCACTTTGTGCCTCCATCTGTGCCCAAGTCCCTGTGGCAGCTCTGTGGATGTTTGCTCTCTCCAGTGGGGGTCCTGAGGGTCTGTCCATACCCTATGTTCTCAGCCAGTGATGTCACGATGTTCACATACATCCCTTTTACCTCTGTTCTGTCACCATCTGTGCATTCATTGTTCCCCCTTTGTTCTTTGACGTGTGTGGTCCTTGGTGGATGTCCATGTCCTGGACTCAAAGGTCCTGCAGGTGGGTTTGATGTTGTCCTTGATTGTTTGGCTCTTCCCAGCCCTGCCCGCCAAGTTCACAGAGGGTCTGATGAATGAAGAGGCCACCGAAGGGGCCACGGCCACGCTGCGCTGTGAGTTGAGCAAGGTGGCCCCTGTGGAGTGGAGGAAGGGCTCTGAGACCCTCCAAGCTGGGGACAGATACAGCCTGAGGCAAGACGGGGCTGTCTGTGAGCTGGAGATCCATGGCCTGGCTATGGTGGATGCCGGGGAGTATTCGTGTGTGTGTGGGCAGGAGATGACCTCGGCCATGTTGAGCGTGAGGGGTAAAGACCATGTGTGGTCAGCTGGTGATCTGCACGTCATTTCTGTGCTCTCTTTCCTTTGTACTCTGGTCTCGCCACATCTGTGCTTTCCACTGTCCATACCGCCTCTTAGTCCTTGTCATGGTTCTTGGCTGCTCTGTTCCTCGGTCCAGTGGCTGGTGGAGTCCTCCAGCCTGCACTCGGCATATCCAGCACATGGCCCATATCCTTTTGGCTGTTGTGTCCTCTCTTGGCATTGTCCATGTCCTTTCTCTTTGTTTTGCTCCAGAGCATCTGATGTTTTCTGTGTCTTTCTGACTCCCCAGCTTTGCCCGCCAAGTTCACAGAGTATCTGAAGAATGAAGAGGCCATGAAAGGGTCCACGGCCACACTGCGGTGTGAGCTGAGCAAGGCAGCCCCCGTGGAGTGGAGGAAGGGCTCTGAGACCCTCCAAGCTGGGGGCAGATACAGCCTGAGGCAGGACGGGGCTGTGTGTGAGCTGGAGATCTGTGGCCTGGCCATGGTGGATGCTGGGGAGTACTCGTGTGTATGTGGGCAGGAGCGGACCTCGGCCACGCTGACTGTGACAGGTACAGACTGCATGGGTTTCTCCCACCATGTCCCTAGCCTTGCGCCCCCACTGGCTCACTCCCTGTTTGTCCCACCTGCCCTCCGTGCCTTGCATCCTTGCCCCTGCCTTCTGCCTGCTTTCTTGTCATGACACATGCTCCTTGGGTCTGGGGTCCTGATTCTCTCCAAATAAGTTGAAGTAGCTGACCGTGGTGGTGGTTCCCTTCCGCTGCCCATCTTCCCATTGACCCAAAATGTGCTCTCTGCTGTCATCTGAGTGTCCTGCTGTGTAGCTCAACCCAAGTTTCTTATGTCCTTTTTAGGGAGCAGGATGTCCTGGAAGGAGAGGTGGGCCCCTAGAGTCTAGCTCCCTCCTTTCTAGATGAAATGTGTCTGTCCCACCTCCAGGTCTGAAGGGGCTTGGCTCTGACCTGAGGATGTGAGGGGACACAGCCCTGACCACAGGGGTCTCAGGGGACATGGCTCTGAACTGTGGGTGCTGTGGGGAACACAGCCCCTCCTCAGGGTCTCTGGAGACACAGTCCTACTCTATGGGTTTAGGGGGACATAGCCCTGCCCTGTGGCTCCCTTGTGGAAGACAGGCCTGAGGAAAGCGCTGGGTCAGATCTGAGGCCCCCTCCCCAAGATACTCCTCTTTTTTCCCTATTTTACTCTTGAAACAAACCTGGACCCAGGCGCCAACGCACCCCTGAGCTCCCACACACCTGGGGCTGGCCGGGGTCTGGGGCTGGCTGGGGTCTGGGGCAGGCAGGGTTTGGTTCGGGGGTGGTCTTGCAGCTGACCCCTGCCTCGTCCTGCCCTGTGCACCCCTGCAGCCCCACAGGTGGCGTTCTGGAGGGCGCTAGACAACCTGCAGGTGGAAGAGGGCTCCACGGCCCATCTGCAGTGTGAACTGTCTGAGCCGGACGCCACTGTGTCCTGGAGCAAGGGCGGCCTGGAGCTGCAGGCTGATGGGAGGCTGGAGAGGCGGCGGAGGGGCCCCGTGGCTGAGCTGCTGCTGCGGGACGTGCACCGGGACGATGCCGGGGACTACAGCTGCACCTGCGGCCCTCAGACCACCAGGGCCACCCTCACCGTCACAGGTGGGCTTAGACAGCTGGCTAGCTGAGACCCATCCCCCCGCCGTGCTTGGGGCTGCACAGTCCCGGTGTGCCATGGGGCTGATCCCTGAGAGCCGCCCTGGGGTCTGGGGTCCTCCAAGTCTGGATTGAATGTGCTCTGGGGAGGACCCGCCCTCAGGCTCTGCCCTCCCGCCCCTCCCCGCAGCCGTGCCTGTGGGGTTCCTGCAGGAGCTGCAGGCCCAGGAGGTGGACGAGGGCACGACGGCCCGGCTGAGCTGCGAGCTGAGCCAGGCGGGTGCCAGCGTGGAGTGGCGCAAGGGTGCCCTGCAGCTGTTCCCCTGCTCCAAGTACCAGATGGTGCAGGAGGGCAGGGTTGCGGAGCTACTCGTGTGTGGCGCCGAGCAGGAGGACGCGGGCGAGTACACCTGTGACGTGGGGCTCCGGCAGAGCACGGCCAGCCTCGTGGTCCGTGGTGAGCCCATGGCTGCCTGCCGCATCCCCTGGAGCTGGGGGTGGCCTCCAGGTGCCCTACTGGCCCTGAGTGTCCCCTCCCTTGCTCCCCAGCTCCCAGACCCAAGTTCAAGACCTGTCTGCAGAGCACGGAGCAGGAGGTGGGCGGCATGGCCCGGCTGAGCTGCGAGCTGAGCGAGGCTGAGCTGAGTGGCCCTGTGCAGTGGCTCAAGGAGGGCGTGGCACTCCCTGAGGACCCCAAGTTCGAGATGCGGTGCCAGGGGACCATGTGTGAGCTGCTGATCCATGGGCTCGAGGCCGAGGACACGGGCGAGTACACCTGTGTGGTGGGCGGCCAGAAAACCGTGGCCTCTGTCAAGGTCAGAGGTGAGCCCAGTCCCATCCTCTGTCCCCATCCGCTGGGTTACAAGCTCTTCCCCTCCTTCATCTTTGCACCACACCCCACGTTGACACCCTGAAACAAGGATGAAGCTGTGGTTGTGGCCCCCATACTCTGTCTTGCCTCCTGCCCTCTAGTTGGCTGGTGGGGCAGACTGGCATGGGCCTGCCATCTCTTGAGTTCTCAGGGGTCTTCCCTGAAGACCTCTCCTGGCCATGGTGGATCTGGCTGCCAGATCTGCCTGCCCCTCATCTAGGAGAGCTCCTGCAGAGCTCATGGGAGAAGTAGCAGATGCCATGTGGGGTACACGCAAGCCGTGGTGCAGGGAGAGCGCGAGGGTTGCCAGAAAGGCTTCCTGGAGGAGGAGGAGGAGGTGCATGAGCTCAGCCTGGAAGCCTCTGCTCTGGGCTCAGCTCCTGTTCCCTGAGGGCTTCAGCCTGGTGACAGATCACCCTCTCCTGCCCCCAGAACCCAAGGTGACCATCGTGCGGGGACTGTCCGATGCCGAGGTGCAGGCTGACGAGGACGTGGAGTTCAGCTGCGAGGTGTCGCGAGCCGGGGCCGCGGATGTGCAGTGGCGGCTCCAGGGCCTGCCCCTGCAGAGCAACGAGGTGACCGAGGTGGCCGTGCGGGACGGCCGCACCCACGTGCTGCGGCTGAAGGGTGTCACGTCCGAGGACGCGGGCACCGTCTCCTTCCACGTGGGCCCCTGCACGTCCTCTGCCCAGCTCACCGTCCGAGGTAGTGGGGCGCTGGGGGGCGAGAATTTTCCCCATCGGGGGCAGAGACAGGCTGCCTGCCCTTGGGGGCTTGGAGCAGGTGGGGAGATGGGCCCGTGGGCAGTTTCAAGGTGGGTGTCAGACTGGAGGGTGCTTTATGCGTGGCGTCCTAAGCCTGAGGGTGAGTCCGGCTGGTGGGGCAGATAGCAGTGAGCTCTCTCACCCCCGAATGCAGCCCCCGATCACCACCACCTCTGTCAGTCGGTGCCCAGGCCACAGCCCTTGCCAGTAGATGGAAGGAGCTGAGAGTGGTTCTCATGGGTGCCGTGTCTTCCAGAATTGGGGCAGGGTGCTGGGGGCAGACCCGAGGACGGTGGAGTGGAGCCCCCCGAGGCTGACGCCCGTGCGTCCCCGTGCCTAGTGCCTGAGGTGGCCGTGGTGGAGCCCCTGCAGGATGTGCAGCTCAGCGAGGGCCAGGACGCCCACTTCTGGTGCCGGCTGTCACGGGCCCCCAGCCAGGAGGCACGCTGGACGCTGGGAGGGGTGCCCCTGCAGGCCAATGAGATGAACGACATCACAGTGGAGGATGGCACGCTGCATCTTCTCACTCTGCACAAGGTGGGCCTCATCTGGGAGCTGCCTCCACCAACCTGGAGCTTGGGAGGGGAGAGCCCGGGGTCAGCTCCAGCTCCACTCCACCCAGAGGAGGCTTGCTGGAGGCAGTCAGGCAGGCTGCAGAGACTAAGCATCTCCATCTCTCCTTCCTTAGGTGACCCTCGAAGATGCTGGAACTGTCAGTTTCCAGGTGGGCTCGTGTAGCTCACAGGCCCAGCTGAAGGTCACAGGTGAGCAGCCCCTCTCAGGCCCAGCCCAGCCTCTCTGTCTGCAGGCATCTGCATTTTCTGGCACCACAGCCTCTTATTCAATGGGTCAGCACCCGCTGGCAGCTGTTGGAGGTGGGATGCAGCCAGAAACCCAAGCTTTCCGACACAGAGCCTGCCCTGGGGCTGGCGATTGTCTCATTTCTGTCTGGTAAAGCTATGGCCAGGCTGGGCCACTGGGTTTGGTTGGTGAAAGTTGCCTCAGGAAATTCTGTATTGGGAGCCCCTGCTCTGAATGAGTGCTGCCAACAGGAGGGAGGTGATGAGCAGCCTGCTGTGGGCCTGGGACTGAGGTGGAGGCATAGCTGTCAGACAGCCACCCCTGTGGCCCAAACACTTGCACACATACACCTGTCCGTGTTAACACACATCTGCACAGATGACAGGCTTGTGCGTGGTAAGGGAATAGCTGACCCATAACGTGTGTAAATCCATGGATATTGTACATGGCTTCAGGTGTGCAAATAGGATTTTAAGGACATTGCCTTCAAATTGGGTTGCACCTTGTCCCCAGAGCTGGTCAAAAGCTAGTGCCCGGCCCTGAGGGCCCTTATGCTGCTTTCATGCTCCTGGTTCTCAAAGTGGTGTTCACCCCATCATTCCATCCATCCACCATCCATCTACCCATCATCCACCCATTCCACCACCTACCAACACACCTACACATCATCCACCCATCCACCATCTATCCACCATCCACCCTTCCACCATCTACCTATCATTTACCCATCTACCATCCATACACCAATCATCCACCCATCCATTATCCATGCACCCATCATCCACCCATCCACCATCTACCTATGCACCTGCACATCATCCACCCATAATCCACCCATCCACTCGTCATCCACCCATCATCCATCCACCAATCTACCCACCCATCATCAACCCATCCACCATCCACACACCCATCATCCACCCATCCATCATCCACCCATCCACCTTCCATCCACCCATCCACCATCCATCTGCCTGTGATGTACTCATCATCCATCCACTCATCCACCCACGCATCCACACATCCACCCATCCACCCACTCATAATCTACCCATTACCATCCACCCACCCATCATCCACCCATCATCCATTCATCCACCCATAAACCATCCTTCCACCATCCACCCAACTATCATCCATCCATCCACCATCCATCCACACAGCATCTGCCTATTCACCCATCATCCATCCGTCATCTGCCAAACCACCCATCATCCACCCATCCACCATCCATCCATCATCCATCCATCATGCACCCATCATCCATCCATCCACCATCCACCCATCAGCCATCCATCCATCATCCATGTGTCCACCATCCACCCACCCATTATCCACCCATCATCCATCCATCCACCATCCATCCACACGTCATCTGCCCATCCACCCATCATCCATCCATCCACCCATAAACAATCCATTCACCATCCATCCACCCATCATCCATCACCCACCCATCATCCATCCATCCACCATCCACCCACCCGTCATCCATCCATCCATCATCCATCCATTCATCATCTATCCTTCCACTATCCACCTATCAGCCACCCCTCATTCGCCCATCCACCATCATCACCGATCATACATGCATCCATCCATCCATCCATCATCCACCCACCCATCATTCACCCATCTGCCCATCCATCACCCACCCATCATTCACCCATCCACCCATCAGCAGCTATCATCCATCCATCCACCCATCACCCATCCATCCACTAGCCACCCACCCATCATCCACCCATCATCTGCCCATCCACCCACCACCCACCTATCATTCACCCATCAACCCATCATCACCTATCATCTATCCATCCATCCATCATCCATCCATCCATCATCCCTTCATCTACCATCCACTCATCACCCACCCATCATTCACCCAACCATCCATCCATCCATTGTCTATCCATCATCCATCTATCCACCATCCACCCATCACCCACCTATCATTCACCCATCCACCCATCATCACCTATTATCCATCCATCCATCATCCATCTATCCATCATCCATCCATCCATCCATCACCATCCATCTGCCCACCCATCATCCACCCGTCATCTGCCCATCCACCCATCCACATCATTTGCCCATCCACCCATCATTCTTCCATCCACCCACCTGTCCATCTACCATCCATCTACCCACCATCCATTCATCTCTAATCACCATCAGTTCACCATCCATTCACTCATCCACCATCCATCCCTCCATCCATTATCCATACACTCTCCATGTACCCTCTGTCCATCCATGCATCCATCTGTCCATATTTTCATTCATCTTTCCATCCATCCATCCATCCATCCATCAAACAAATCATCTGTGCCCCTATCTTTTGCCATATTCCAGACCTTGAGGTGAACCAAATATAATTTTGTCCCCAGGAATCCCCTGATCTGCTTGGGGAGCTGGACTTGGAGACAGAGTATGTCCTCCTGTCCCAGATTCCTGAGTCACAGGGGTAGAGGAACATGGTCAGTTCTGTGGCTCCACAGTGCCAGTCCCCTCAAGTTGTGTGGTGGAATAGGAGTTTCATGGGTGTCCTGAGCAAAGGCAGGGAGAGTCTGGTGCAGTCATTGGGGTGGGCAGCTGCGTGGGGGCAGCATGGAGCTGAGCAGGGGGCTTAAGCCTGTGTGAGCCTACTCACAGATGGATGCCCAGCCCCAGCCCACAGTGCCATGCCCGGATCTCCCTGGGCAGGGCTTAGGCATGAGCATGTTTGAATGGATGTCCAGGTGCGTGGCCTGACAGTCAAGCTTTGGATCCAGTGCTGGGGACCAGTGAGGGGGAGTTGGTGGAGCAGGAGCTGGGATGGTGAGCCCGTCGAGAACGCAGTTGAGGAAGCAGTGTGGGGCTGGTGCTGGGGTGTTGATGGTGCATGCTGAGGAAGAAACGAGAAGGACATTAGAGCCATCCTGCCCTGCCAGGGGATTGTCCTGGTGACTCTGAGAGCTCTCTCGTCCCCTTCTGACCCTTGTCCTCCACCTTCTCATACCAGGGCATGAGGGGCGGGAGGGTTGTGGGAAGAGGTTGTCCAGCTTCATCTCTTTATGAGGCATCCCCCAGGATTGCAGAGTGTGGGGGCTAGATAGGAAAGGGGCTCAGGGGTATATACACAGGGATACACAATCTTCCCATCTGAGGGTGAGACTGGGGCAGGGGGCAATGCTTCCATCTTTCCAGCCTCAGACAACAGGTAGAAGTAGGAGCCTTTGGTTTTCCCCAGCTACATGCTGGATCTCTCTTTTTCTCTCTCCCCTGTGGCAGATTGGGGGGGCTGGCCAAGATCCCTCAGGGCTCTTGGTCACCATCTGAGGACGGGTTGGGAACGTATCTGAGAGGTGGAAAGGATGGCAGTGGGTGTAGGTGGAGGGCTGGAGTGGGCCAAGGCGGTCTCTGTGAAGCTTCCTGAGCTCAAGCCCCTCTGTGTAGCAGAGGTAGGGAGCAGTTGCCCCCAGAATTTGAGGGCTGGAAGGTGCTTGCACACCCCTGAGGCAGACCCTCCATCCTCTCTGGGTGGGCCGCAGAGCCTCTGCTTCCCCCACTCCCTCTCCCTGGCTGGCCCAGCATCTCACCTTCTGAGAAGGGCACGAACGCAAGTCCTCCATCTGGGGTGTGTGGGTGCAGGATGGTGAGCTGGGCCCGCTGCTCCCTGAGCTCCCTCCCAGCCCCTTGCTGACCCCCAGCCCCTTGCCTGGCCCCTCTTCTCGCCCTGTCACTCAGAGGCCGTGCTGCGCCTGGTGCGTGGCCTGCACAACGTGGACGTCTTCGCGGGGGAGGTGGCCACGTTCTCCTGCGAGGTGTCCCACACAGGGGGCCTGGAGGCCCGCTGGTGGCTGGACGGGACCCTACTGCAGAGTGGCCTGCAGAGCTCCATGGCGGTGCACAGAGGCACTGTGCACTCGCTCACACTCTCGGGCCTGGGGGTCTCTGACTCGGGCACCGTCACCTTCCGGGCGGGGCCCCTGGTCTCCATGGCCAAGTTGTTGATCAAAGGTATCGGCTGAGGGGGCTGCTCGGCCCCTCTCCAGCCCCCGCCACGCTGTGCTTGTGCTCCCTGCTCTTGCACGCTTCCTGTGGCACCCAGTAGAGGGTGGGTCAGGAGCCGAGCATGGACTGGGCATAGTCCCCATGGCTCTGTCCTCAGGGATGGTCTGTTGCTGCTCTCACTTCATGAGCTCAGGGGAGAGAGGGGGACCCGGAAGGCAGACCCAGCTCCCACTTGCTCTGCAGGCCCCAGGCGCTGCCCACCTGCCCAACCCCTGCCATCTGGGGCTCAGCTCTCTGAGCGTGCCCTGGCCCTGTGTAGCTTGCCCCTGCAGGCCGGCTCGCAGATCCCCTCTGGCTGGGACAGAGGGACTGGGCAAAAGCAGTCTCCCTGGGCCCCTCCAGGGGCTTCCCTGGCCCTGGGTCCCGGCACCCGGCTTGGCACGGCCCCTTCATATGTCTGCTTCCTGCAGCTGTGGGCTCTGTAGTCCTGGGCAGAGGGGCTGCAGCACCCCTGTTCACCCCACTCCTCATAGGGGTGTTCCAGACACCCCCAGGACAGCTCCCCAGTCCTGCTTTGCCTGGTGCATTCACTGATGGGGTTCTTATGGGACCCCTGGGGTCAGGGGGGCCTGGCAGTGCGGTGGTGCTAGAGCCAGAGATGGGTGAGCACGACTTCTATAATTAACTGACTCTGAGTACTTTACGATTAGAAATGCAAGTCATATGTCTATGTCGCAATTCGGGAATTGGGAAATCTCATCCTGGTTTAAAGGGCTAACCATCATTTGCTGAGTAGAGTTTCAACAAGTGGAGATGAGATGGGGGCATTGGTCTCAGGGGGCCTCAGGAAGGCCTGGGAGATGTGATGCTGGGCTGACGGATGGTGTTCTAGTCTGCTAATGCTGCAGAATACAAAACACCAGAGATGGATAGGCTTTTATAAAACGGGGGTTTATTTCACTACACAATTACAGTCTTAAGGCCACAAAGCGTCCAAGGTAACACATCAGCAATTGGGTACCCTCACCGGAGGATGGCCAATGGCCTCCGGAAAACCTCTGTTAGCTAGGAAGGCAGCTGGCATCTGCTCCAAAGCTCCGGCCTCAAAATGGCTTTCTCCCAGGACATTCCTCTCTAGCAAGCTTGCTCCTCTTCAAAACATCACTCCCAGCTGCACTCTCTTTCCTCTTTGAGTCAGCTCATTTATATAGCTCCACCGATCAAGGCCCACCCCGAATGGGTGGGGCCACACCTCCTTGGGAACATCTCATCAAAATTATCACCGACAGCTGGGTGGGGCACACTCCAAGCAAATCCAACCAGCACCCAAGCATCTGCCCCACACAAGACCACAAAGATAATGGCATTTGGGGAACACAATACACTCAAACCGGCACAGATGGGCTTTGTGAGGCCCCTGATGTGGGGGCCAAGCAAGGACGGGGGGCAGGGGCGTCAGGGCAGCGTGCCTAGCAGCAGCTCTGGGACCTGAGCCAGGACAGGGAACTTTTAGTAGGGAGTATTCTTTGTCCCTTGCAGGCAGCGTGAGCTCAGTGAAGTGCAGAACCCGGGTGGAGGGATTTGTGGGGCCCCGAGGCGAGGGCCCTGGGCCCATGTGGTCATGTCTCCTTGGGCAGCAGCACCCCCAGGTGCCTTGCCGTGCTCAGCACCCACCTCCCCTGCCGTGGCCCAAGCCCTGCAGCTCCGCAACCCCATGCTTGCAGCCTGCGCTTGCAGCCGCTGATGCCACCCTCGCCGGCCGCAGACGGGTGGGCCGTCCTGACGCATGTCCCGGCGTGTTGGCTGACAGATCCCTCGGTGGAAGTGGTCAGTGCCATGCGGGACCTGGTGGTGGAGGAGGACGGCACGGCCGAGCTCCTCTGCCAGTACTCGCGGCCCGTGCAGGCCACGTGGAAGATGAACGAGCAAGAGGTCTGCGCCGACGGGCGCCGGGTCATCGTAGAGCAGGACTGGAACGTGGCCAGGCTGACCATCCGGCCGGCCTTGCCCTGCGACAGCGGCATCTATTCTTGTGAGGCCGCGGGCACCCGCGTGGTGGCCCTGCTGCAAGTGCAAGGTGAGGCCGGCAGGTAGGGCAGTCCGGAGCTCCAGGCAGGTGGGGGCACGAGCCAGAGGAGCAAGGCCGCTGGAGAGAACGTGCGAGAGCGTAGCACGTAGGCCGAGCGTTCCCAGCCGTCTACAGATGCAGCCGTGCTGGAAAGAGGTCTAAAATAGCCTGGCTTTGGCTGCCATTGCACCGGGACCTGAGCCCCCTTCCCAGACCCCATTCCCCCCATTCCCCCGTTTCTGGGCTGAGGCTTCTCCTCCGGACTCTGCACCCAGAGCACCTGCAGAGAAGGTGGAAGGGCAGGCACCCAGCGGGGAGAGCAGGCCCTGCCAGGAGATGTGGACAGATAGACGGGAGAGTCTCGGACGGGGCCCAGACAGGACCAGTGGCGAGACTGTAGTCCCATGGCGGGAGAGCTGAGTCCCACCTGTCCTGGGTGCAGGTTCCAGTGTGTCCCTTCCTGGGCCACTCTCGCTGACCCCAGTGTCCCCTGGGACAGTGGACCAGGCAGGGCCGTGGGGCCACATCCCCTGAGGGTGGTCACTTCCTATCTGAAGACCATGAAGCTGCCCCAGGTGGGCTGTGAGCTGCAGGTTGGAGGCCCCGTCGTCAGGGGTGGTCCGAGCCAGAATCAGCAGGTGGAACTGGGTTGCAGATGACGTCACCCCGTCCTCGATTTTCTTGTTAATGCAACGGCTAATTTTTTTAGCACTTTGCCTTATTTATTTATTTTTTGCTATGGGAACAAAGCAGACAGCAATCCCTCCCTTTACTGGGCTGGCATTGCAGTGAGGGAATGAGAGGATAAAACAAGGTCAATAAGGAAAATGCATAATTTGCTGGATTGCTGTGATGAGGGCTGTGGAGGGAAGCAGCGGGGACTGGGGTGGATGGTGGGTGCGGGGAAGGCTGCGGCGCTAAATAGGGTAAACGACGACAGCCAGGAAGAGCCGTCCAAGCCAGGGCACGGGGACCTCAGGGGGAGACCCTTTTGAGTGGCAGGGTAAGCACACTTTGGCTGCGTGGGGAGAGCCAGGGAAGAGGAGATGGGGGACCACCCCCCGGGGCTTTGGGACCCCTGCAACGATTCATGCTATTGCTCCAAGGGAGGTGAGAGTGTGTGGGCAGTTTTGAGCAGATGCAGCAAACGTTTTGCACAGATCCTTCGGAGCCGTATGGAGAACGGTGTAGACTGGTGAGGATAGAGGGCAGGCAGGATGTAGGATTTTGTTGGAAAGCCTCATGCAGCAGTGACACTCTCGCCGATGCCGGGAGTGTGTGGGAGTGGACAGGGGTGCTGTGCTTTCCCTCCCTGCCCGGTGGGGCCCAGTGGGCAGCTCCCCATTGTCTTCCTCCGGTGCTGTCCGGTGCAAATGGCCCGCGGCCATCTCAGGGACATGCATTTCCTCAAAGCCTGGCTGGTGCAGTGATGTCCCGTGGTGCAGAGGGAGGCTGGAGGAGGGGCTCACTGGGGACAGTCCAGAGGCTTTGTGCCTCTTCTCCTCCCCTCTCTAGAGCAACACCGTGTGCCCTGGGATGGGTGTCGGCCTTGCACAGTGAGCTGGGAAGCCCCGTCAGAGCTTCTGGCTCCCGGACCCCCACCCGGCAGTCAGCGCTGGGGGTCGGGGCTGTTGGGAGCGGGGATACTGGAAAACCGTCTTACTCGTGTCTCCACGCCCTGCCCCCTGGCTCACTGATTGCTGTGGCTCCCTTGTCACCTGGGTCAAGGCCAGACCCCTCCCCAGCATCCAGGCCAGCTCCTGGTCACCTGCACTCCTTCCTGCCTGACCTCGCTCCCACGTGGCCCCCCGCTGTCCCCCGTGCACCCCTCATCTGTCCTCTTCCTGCCTGGAACACGCCCCCTGCCCACCTCAGTCGCCCTGCTCGGCTTGGCTCTGAGCTCCTCCTTCTCCAGGAAGTCCCCTATGACTACAGCTCAGGCCAGTTGTTCAGCTCATCGTGGGAGCATGGCTCCTCCCTTGACAAATGTGGTCACTGATTAAACATCCGTGTCTGTGATTATTGGAGAGAATTAAAGAGAGAAGGGGAGACCACAGATGAGGGGGAGGAAGGCAGACTTGGCATCGAGTGGTTGAGCTTCCTGGGAGCCACGGGGATGTGGGCCTGGCACCTTGTCGGCCAGAAGGCACCAAAGGGCCTTTTCCAGATACCAGCTGTGCTGTCGATGAGGCTCTCATTTGCTGGGCTGTGGGGCCCTGAGGAACACCAGACATGGCTTCCCTTTGGTGATCCCAGGGTGGGGGGCCCACGGTCACTTGCAGAGCTGTTCCACAGTGACAGCCAAGGAGGGCAGGGCAGACGGAGGAGCCGGGACGGGCCCTGAGGCTGTGTCCTCTCCTCTGCAGCCAAGAACACGGTGGTGCGGGGCCTGGAGAATGTGGAGGCGCTGGAGGGTGGTGAGGCGCTCTTTGAGTGCCACCTGTCCCAGCCCGAGGTGGCTGCCCACAGCTGGCTGCTGGACGACGAGCCGGTGCACACCTCAGAGAATGCAGAGATGGTCTACTTTGAGGACGGCCGGCAGCACCTGCTGCTGCTCAAGAACCTGCGGCCGCAGGACAGCTGCCGGGTGACCTTCCTGGCTGGGGACATGGTGACCTCGGCGTTCCTCACAGTCCGAGGTGACCACGCTGCAGACAGTGGGAGGCCCCCTCAGCCTCTGGGACCCTTTTCCCCAAGGGAGGCTGGGTGCACCCCCGGCCCCACTGATGCTGCTGTCCTCCTGCAGGCTGGCACCTGGAGTTCCTGGAGACCCTGCGGGACGTGGAGGTGCAAGCTGGCGAGCAGGCCGACTTCTGCTGCACGCTCAGCGAGGTGGTGCCCGTGGGCGAGGCTACCTGGTACATCAACGGGGCGGCCATCCAGCTGGATGATGCCGAGTGGACGGTCAGCACCGACGGCAGCTGCCATGCCCTGCAGCTGCATAGCGCCCAGCCCCACCACGCCGGGGAGGTCACCTTCGCCGCCCGCGATGCTGTGGACTCTGCGCGGCTCACCGTGCTGGGTGGGTGGTCCCGGGGGACGAGACGCCCTCTGGGTGGATGGTGACGGGTCCTGGATGTACCTGCTCTGATCCTTGACTGGTCACTCCCACCCTCTGGGTGCCTTGGCCCTGCTCCTGCAGCCTTGGGCGTTTGCTCACTTTCACCCAGCCCTCCCTGAGGCCTCAGGTCACGGTTCGCCCTGTCCCCAAAGTAGCCTTGGGCCCTGCAGCAGGGACTGCTGGTTCCCTCGGGGTCCCTGGTGTGGGGATGAGCTGCCAACAGGTCTCTCAGTCCCAGGACGAAGCCGCCTCCTTTTTTTTTTTTTTTTTTGAGTTGTATATTTTTTATTGCAATAGGGTACAAAAGAAAACATGCCTTGTGAAGTCAAGTTACTGTTCACCTTGTTAAATTTTCAAAGAGAAGTTAGTTCCCTAAGAAAACAGTAGAAGCAGTGCTCATGTTGAGAGGGGCTGGTGGTCCTTCCCAAGTCCTACCTAATTCTACTACCCACCCTCTTTGATTTCTTAACTTGTATTTATCCCTTTTTTTTTTTGCCCCCATTTTTCTACTCATCCATCCATATACTGGACAAAGGGGAGTGTGGTCCATATGGCTTTCCCAATCACATTGTCACCCCTCATGAGCTACATTTCTATAGGATCGTCTTCAAGATTCATGGGTTCTGGGTTGTAGTTTGATAGTTTCAGGTATTTACTGCTAGCTATTCCAATTCACTAGAACCTAAAAAGGGTTGTCTATATTGTACATAAGATTGCCCACCAGAGTGACTTCTCAGCTCTTGGAATCTCTCTGCCACTGAAGCTTATTTCATTTCCTTTCACATCCCCCTTTTGGTCAGGAAGATGCTGGGTCTAGATTTCTCCCCAGGAGTCATATTCCAAGTTGCTATGGAGATTCACTCCCCTGAATGTCTGATCCCACATAGGCGGGCAGTGCAGTGATTTCACCTTTCAAGTTGTCTTAGCTAGAGAGAGAGGGCCACATCTGAGCAACAAAGAGGCATTTGGGAGGAGGCTCTTAGGCACAATTATAGGGGGGACTAGCCTCTCCTTTGCAGCAACCATCTTCCTAAGGGCAAGTCCTGTGGTAGAGGGCTCAACCCATCAAACCACCAGTCCCCTATGTCTGTGAGCACATCAGCAACCATCGAGGTGGGGCAGGCCAATACCCCTGCATTCTCCACCAGCAATGTTCACATTAGTGGTAGCATATAATATTTCTCTCTTTCTGCCCCAAAGCCTCCTTCTTGAAGAGGGAGATGAGACCTGAGCTGGGTGGGGGGAGGGCAGAGGATTCAGGACCCCCACCCCCATCCCAGAAGGATACCCCAGCTGGTCCTGAGGACACGAGCCAAGCCCTAAGCCTGCAAATTCCTGCTGAGACTGCTGGCCAAGCTGTGCAAACCATCCCGCTGGCCAGAGAGCTCCTGGACGGTGGTGGTGGGCTCCAAGCCATCCCACCCCACCTCCTCATCTCCTCCGCCCTTCACCTGCCAAGCCACACCTGAGCAGGGGCAGGGGCAGGGGCAGTAGGAAGGAGCGGGCAACCTCCGGGTGGTGGGTGCTATCTGGCCGCAGTGCTGCCCAGGCTCCTGGGGGCTCTCTGTGGCCACCCCATGCCTGGATTTCAGATGCACGAGCCTGCACAGCAGTGCCACCGACCTGTGTCCCCACTCACCCCCAGTGACCTCCACAATCCCCAGCCCCCAGGCCAGACCCCCGGACAGCCAGGGTCCCTGGGCTCAGCCCCACCCCGGCCACCTGGGAGGTGGTCCCTTCTGGGTACACCCCAGCTCCGAAATCAGGCCGACCCGACTTACTGCTGGGAGGCTCGGTTGGTGGGTTGGGGCTGGGTTGCCGGTCTGGGGGTGTGGCCCCTGGAGTGGCTGCGCTCACCGGTCACCCACTTGCTCCCAGGCCTCCCCAACCCCCCCGAGGATGCTGAGGTGGTGGGCCGCAGCAGCCACTCCGTGACCCTGTCTTGGGTGGCCCCAGCGAGCGACGGCGGTGGGGGCCTCTGTGGCTACCGCGTGGAGATGAAGGCGGCCGCCACAGGCACCTGGGAGCTTTGCCATGCGCTGGTACCCGGGCCGGAGTGCGTGGTGGACGGCCTGGTCCCCGGGGAGATCTACCGCTTCCGCGTCGCCGCTGTGGGCCCCGCCGGCGCCGGGGAGCCCGTGCACCTGCCCCAGACCGTGAAGCTCGGTAAGTCTCCAGGGGCCTGGGGTGAGTACCAGGAAGTGTTCAGAACTCCCCACGTGCAGGGGTCTCTGCACGCCTGACTTGAGGTGTGCACTGCTCTCCGTCCATGGATGCCGTGTCCCCACAGAGCCCGTGGAGCCCGTGGAACCCGTGGAACCCGTGGAGCTCGTGGAGCCCATAGAACCCGTGGAACCCCTGTCTGCACCTGCTGTGAGCCGGGAGGTGGTCACCGGTGAGGATGTGCATCTGGAGTGCGAGGTGGCAGCCGAGACTGGCCAGGTCATCTGGCAGAGGGGCACGGAGCACATCCAGCCTGGCGGGCGCTTCGAGATCCTCACGTGCGGGCAGCGGCAGACCCTTGTGATCCGGGGCTTCTCGCCAGAGGACCAGGGCGAGTACCGGTGCAGCCCAGCTCAGGGCCAGCCTCCTGCTGCAGCTACCACCTTCCAGGGTACGTGCCTCTGGGACGTCGGGTTGGGCTGAGCCCTCTTCTCACCGGCTCTCCACGGGCTAGCCAGCTGGCTCCTTCCAGGGCCTTCCAGAGTGTCCCTCCCAGGGACACCATTCTCCACCATCCCCTTCTAGTGAAAAGGGCAATTGGGAGCACATGGTCTGTAGCCGTCTGTGGGCTCCAACTCTGGCACCATCTCTTGGTACCTGTGGGACCGGGGACCTGGCCTCTCTGGGATCCTCTCTGGTGCAGCACTAGTGACTGACTTTCCTGGGGTGCTCTGAGGTTGGGTTCAGAGCGGGCTGCCTGTCTCACTCCCTGTTCTTTCCACACAGTGGGTGGGAGACCCTTCGTGTCTGCTGGCCAGGTGTCTTCTGTGGGCTGTGCCGTGCCAAACGCTGAGGTCCAGGAGGGTAGCCAACAGGGCGGCAGAGCCCAAGAAGCCTTTGGTGTGATGGGCCCTGTGAGGGGCTTGCAGAACCATGCCAGGGGTGGGTGGTAATCAGGGCAGTCTTCCTGGAGGAGGTGGCATTTATGTCAGCCAGCATTGCCTAGGCAACATGTCAGCATGGTGAGGGTTAGGGACAGAGCAGCAGGGATTCTTTCTGGGTGAACAGCTTGGCAGAGCCCGTCTCAGTTCTGGAGCCAGAGCCAGGACTTGCTTGATGTGGGGAAGCTGAGGGTCAGACAGGAGTGTCAAAGTGGCTAAGACTTTGTAGAGGTTCTGCCTCCAGTGTCGTCTGATGGCCCGGGCAGGGGAGCAGTGCCCTAGCCAGGGAAGCCACTGGCCCGGCCTGGGGTTGGGTCCCTGGGGCTGGGTCCCAGCGCTGGCTGGGCCCAGTTGACCAGTCTCCTGCCCTCCTCAGTGGCGCTGACCCTGGGCTCGGAAGGCGAAGCCCAAGCGCAGCCCAGTCTGCCCCCCGAGGCGGCCCAGGAGGGCGACCTGCACCTGCTGTGGGAGGCCCTGGCCCGGAAGCGCCGCATGAGCCAGGAGCCCACGCTGGACTCCATCAGCGAGCTGCCCAAGGAGGATGGGCGCCCGCAGCGCCCGCGGCAGGAGGCCGAGGAGGCGGCCCCCGACCTGTCCGAGGAGTACTCCACGGCCTATGAGCTGGCACGCACCGGCGAGGCTGACCTCTCACACACCAGCTCTGACGACGAGTCTCGGGCGGGCACCCCTTCCCTGGTGAGCTACCTCAAGAAGGCCGGGAGGCCTGGCGCCCTGGCTCTGGCCAGCAAGGTGAGATTCTCGGCTCTCCACTGTCTACCCACCCACTCACCTACCACTCCCGCACCTGTTCACCTGTGCATCCGTTAACTGTCAACCTGTCCACCGTCTATCCACCCTCCTATCTTTCGACCACTCCTGCACCCATGCAACTATTCATCCATTCATCCATTCATCTGTCAACCTGTCCACTTGTCCATCCATCTACCCATCCATCTACCACTCTTGCACCCATGCACCCATTCATCCATTCATCTGTCAACTTGTCCACCCATCCATCCATCTACGCATCCGTCTACCACTCTTGCACCCATGCACCCATTCATCCATTCATCTGTCAACCCGTCCACCTGTCCATCCATCCACCCATTGATCGACCACTCCTGCACCTGTGCAACCATTCATCCATTCATCCATTCATCTGTCAACCTGTCCACTTGTCCATCCATCTACCATTCTTGCACCCATGCTCCCATTCATCCATCTATGTCAATCTGTCCAGCCATTCACCATCCATCATCCCTTCCTTCCTTTCTTCCATACAACCACTCATTTGTGTATCATTGCTGCATCTGTGTACCCATTTGCCCATTTATTTATCACCCTGCCCATCCATGCATCTATGCATGCATCCATCCATCCATATATTACTCCTGTACTCATCAGCCTGTCCACCCATCCATCCGTTCATCTGTCCAGCCATCCGTGTATCTCTGTTCACAGCTGCTGCACTCATGAACTCCATTCATCCATTTATCTGTTAGTATGTCCACCAATTCATTCACCTACTCTACCATCTACCACTCCTGCATCTATGAACCAATTTTTCCATCAACCTGTCCATCCTTCCATCAAGACACCCACACATCCACCCCCCATACCCATCCATGATGATTCCTGGACACATCCATCCACACATTTTCCATCCATGTATTTACTCACCAATTCACTTATGTTTTCACTCCTTTACTTACTCGTACCTAGTCCCATCTACTTGACTATCACTCTTTAACTCTTCCTTCCATTCAAACCGTCTGCATACCTACCCATACACACACAGTCATCTGTCCATTACCTGCCATCCCTCGGCCATCTGACTACTCGCCCACCCACCTATCCATTGTCCACCATCCCTCAGCCATCTGCCCACTATCTCAGGTAGTCTCTCTCATTCCCCCCTCCACTGTGTTTCTTACAACTTCTTGAAGAGCTGGCAGTGGACTCTCTGTGTTCTTTCTCACAACCCCGTCAGTCCCAGCTCTGCTTCTGCTGTTGTGTAAAGTGACTTTGGGCAGGTGGCTTGGCTGTTTGGTAAACACAGGAGTGATCCCTAAGGTACTGCAGTTTCACGTGGGTGGGAGGGAGGATGGAGAGCTGGAGCGGCCTGGATCTGGACCAAGAGATCTGGGCTCTGGCTCCAGCTCTGGGTGTCCCTACCCAGGTCCTCTCCCTGTTCTGAGCCTCAGTTTCCCCTCTTTACCATGAGGTCCAGGCTGGGTGGTCCCCGAGGCCCAGGCTGCTCTGACACTATTGGAACCTGTGTCACACAGGTTGGGGCCCCAGCAGCCCCCGCTGGGGAGCAGCCAGAGCAGCTGGCTGCTGTACAGCCTCCCCGGCGAGATTCGAGTGCCGAGGACCTGGGCGACCCATCCATGGACAAGGCGGCCGTGAAGATCCAGGCTGCTTTTAAAGGTTACAAGGTCCGCAAGGAGATGAAGCAGCAGGAGGGGCCCACTTTCTGCCGCACGTTCGGGGACGTGGAGGCCCAGGTGGGCGACACCCTGCGCTTGGAGTGCGTGGTGGCCAGCAAAGCGGACGTGCGCGCGCGCTGGCTGAAAGACGGGGTGGAGCTGGCCGATGGGCGGCACCACCACATCGACCAGCTCGGAGACGGCACCTGCTCGCTGCTGGTCGCCGGCCTGGGCCACGCCGACGCCGGCCGCTACACCTGCCAGGTGAGCAACAAGTTCGGTCAGGTTGCCCACAGCGCCTGCGTGGCGGTCAGCGGGACCGAGAGCGAGGTGGAGAGCTCGGGGTCGGGGACCGAGCTGGACGACGCGTTCCGCCGGGCCGCCCGGCGGCTGCACCGGCTCTTCCGCACCAAGGGCCCGGCCAAGGTCTCGGACGAGGAGGTCTTCTTTAGCGCGGAGGAGGGCAGCGTGGAGCTGGAGGAGCCCGGGGACTGGCAGACGTACCGCGAAGACGAGCGCTTCGTGTGCATCCGCTTTGAGACCCTCGCGGAGGCCTCCCGGGCCGCCACCCGCTTCCGCGAGATGTTCGCCACGCTGGGGATGGGGGTGGAGATCAACCTCGTGGAGCAGCGCCCCCGAGGCGTGGAGATGCGCCTCGGCCAGGTGGCCCCAGACCCCGTGGTGCCTGTCCAGCCGGCGACCCCTGGCCCGCTGGCCTCTGACACTGGTGAGTGTCCCAGTCCGCCTTCCTGATCCCCTGTCCAGGATCCGGAGTTGGAATCCAGGGCAGTAGTGGCGCAAGTCACTGGAAAGCTCGAGCACTCATTGGGGCTTCAGCAGGTGCAGCTCACTGCAGGGGTCAAAGACCTGACTTTGACGTTAGACAGCCCTGAATTTGAACCCTAGCCCTGCTTTTTATTAGCTGCGTGCTGTTGGGCAAGGTACTTAGCCTCTCAGAGCCTCAGTTAACTCATCTGTGAAATGGGTATGTAAATACTTACCTACTAGAATTTTTAAAATATATTTTTAATGAGGGTGTGAGACGGAACCTCTGTACAAGTTGGGATCCCACGTGGCACAGTCTGGGCACTGTGTCCCATTCACAGAAAACACACAGTCCAGCAACTAATAGTAATTAAAAAGTCATTTCTCCGCTGACATGCACCTCTTTGGGAACATCGAAGGGGTTTGAATCATGACCCATAGCATCGTTTCTTGAAATTTCTCCTCCTCTCTCCAGTCTCCTCAACCCTTGCAACCATTTTGGAGTGATTCTCTTTCTCTTAGAATCCCTTACCTGTTTCCCCTGGGCTCCCAGCCTACAAAGTCTTCACCTTTCCTTTATGTCCCCTTTTCTTCCCATTTCTGGTCCTCAATCCCTCTGGCATCATGGTAGCTTGGGAACCAAACAGGCAAAGAGAGAGTTCTCCTTGGAGAATGGGTAAGAGGGAGCTGCCTGTGGACCAAGGCAAAGTGCTCTGAGCGGCTCCTGTATAGATCATGCACATCAACTATTCCTAGGCTGGTGTGTTTTGTTATATGGCGGCTGGGATCATTGGCTTGTCTCGGGGCTTTGGTGCTGGCGAGAGTCCTGCAAATGACTCATGGCCTGCCCTCTGTGCCCCAGCCCCCGTGTTCCTGACTGAGCTGCAGAACCAAGAAGTGCAGGACGGCTACCCCGTGAGCTTTGACTGCGTGGTGACGGGCCAGCCGACACCCAGCGTACGCTGGTTCAAGGATGGGAAGGTGCTGGAGGAAGATGATCACTACATGATTAATGAGGACCAGCAGGGCGGCCACCAGCTCATCATCACAGCCGTGGTGCCAGCGGACATGGGCGTCTACCGCTGCCTGGCCGAGAACAGCGTGGGTGTCTCCTCCACCAAAGCCGAGCTCCGTGTGGACCGTGAGTGTTGGTCGCTGGGGTTTGATGGTTCCAGGAGGGTCAGGATGGGGTGGGGGTGCCCCTCTTGAGCAGGTGGGGAAGGGCAGTGCTGGGGGGGAGGCTGGTTTCAGGCCACCCAGGCTTTAGGGTCTTAGTGTCTTATGTGCAGTGGAGAGTTCTCTCAGAGCTGGGTCCAAGGCCAGGGGTCTCCTCTGGAAAGAAATTTCTGAGAGGAACCCAGGTTGGGGAGGTGCTCACGGAGGTTGGGGAGAGTCACAAGCAAGTGAGTGGCCCTAATGGAGTGTGAGGGGAGATGGAGCAGAAAGGGTGAGTCCAGACTACCCCAAACACTCCCTTGAGGTCCCTTCCAGAGAACCTCAGATGGGTTGGATCAGGAAACACCTCAAGAGGAGCTCAGTGGCATGGTGGTTAAGGACACAGACTTTGGAGCCACCAAGATGGGTTCAAATCCTGGCTCTGCCACTTATCAGCTCTATGACCTGGGACCAGCCACTTTGTCCCTGCATGCCTCAGTTTTCTCATCTGTAAAATGGGAATGATAGAGATGATCCCATGGTACAGCTGTGAGGGTTAGCGAGTTGATTTGTGGAAAGCACTTAGAATGGGCTAGGTCCATAGCCAAGCAGAAACTAAATGTAAGCTGGTATGTGAGGCCATTGTTGTATCGCCTAGCTTTGCTTCTCTGTAGACCCCGGAGGAACTGAGAAACTCCCTCTGAGCCCTTCAGCCCCCAGCTGGTGCAGCTGACACGGCGCTGGGGAAGCATCCTTTGCCCTCTCCTGAGAGCATTCTCCATGGACCAGGCACCTACCTTAGGGATCTCTTTGGGGTTGTATAGATGTGGCTGGCCCCAAAGAACTAATGAACTGAGTTCATAAAGGTCTCAGGATACAAGATCAACATGTAAAAAAAAAATTAGTCACTTCTATATACTACTAATGAACATGGGGCAAATGATATTAAAAACACAAAAATATTTACAACTGCTTCAAATAACATGAAAAAACTTAGGTTATAAATCTGACAAAACACATACTGGATCTGTACCCTGAAAATTAGAAAATGATGATGAAAGAATCAAAGACGACTCAAATAAATAGAGAGACATACCATGTTCATAGATTGGAATAGTCAACCTAGTAAAGATGTCATTTCTTTCCAAATTGATCTATAGGTTTAATGCTATTCCTGTCAAAATCTCAGCACGCGTTGTTGTAGACATAGGCATGCTTGTTCTGAAACTTCCATGGAGAAACACAGAACCTAGTACAGATAAAACAATTTTGAAAAAGAAGATTAAAATGGAAGGAACTCTCTTCTTGAGAGAAGGAACTCTACTCAACATTAAGACTTACAATATAGCTACAGTGTGGTGTTGGCAGAGAGACAGACACAAAGATAAATGGAACAAAATGGAGAACTCGGAAGTAGACTCAAACAAATTTACCCAACTGACTTTTGACAAAGGTGCAAAAGAAATTAAACTGAGGAAGGATAGCCTTTCTACAAATGATGCTGGAGTACTTAGACGTTCATAGCCAAAAAAATCAATCTTGACTTAAACATCACACCTTATATGAAAAATAAACTCAAAACAGATTACATGCTTCAAGTGCTTTGTGCATTTAAAAAAACTGTGCTGTCTTGTTACTGTAGATTATATAAGTTCTTTATATATTCTGGGTGTTAGTCCCTTATCAGAGACATGATTTTCAGAAATATTTTCTCCCATTCTGTGGGTTATCTTTTCACTTTCTTAATAGGGTCCTTTGATACACAAAAGTTTTAAATTTTGATCATGTCCAATTCATCTATTATTTTTTGTTGCTTGTCATTTAGATGTCATATAAAAGATATCATAGCTTAATCCAAGGCCACAAAGATTTATACCTTATTTTTTTTCTAAGAGTTTTATAGTTTTAGCACCTGTGTTTAGGTCTTTTATCTATTTGGGGTTAATTTTTGAATATTGTGAGGTAGGGGCCCAAATTCATTATCTTGCTTGTGGTTATCAGTTGCCCTAGCACCATTTATTAAAAAGACTGTTGCTTTCCTCATTGAATTGTTTTGGCATCCTTGTCAAAAATCAGTTGACCTTAATGCATGGGTTTATTTCTGAGCTCAGTCCTGTTCCTTTTGTGTATGTCTGTCTTTATGTCATTCCCGGCCATCTTGATTACTGTTCTTTGTGGTAAAATTTGAAATTGGGAAGTATGAGTCACCCAACTTCCTTTTCAAGATTGTTTTGGCTATTCTGGATCCTTTGCATTTCCACATGAATTTTGGCAAAAGCATGTCAATTTCTCCAAAAATGACTCTGGGTGTTTTTGAGATCTTCTTTTTATCACTGGTTTTGAGGGACCTGATTATGATCTACCTCAGCATACTTTTCAAGTTTCTCATGCTTTTTATTCTTGAGCTTCTTGGAATTTGGGGTGTATAGTTTTCATTAAGTTTGGAAAACTTTTGGCAATTACTTCTTCAAATATTTTTTCCTGTCTCCTACTCATTCAGGGACTCCCACTGTGTGTACATTAAGCCACTTGAAATTGTCCCACAGCTCTCTAATGCTCTTTTTACTTTGCAAAATACTTTTCTCTCTCTTTTTCATTTCAAAGAGTTTCTATTGTTATGCTTTTCCATTAACTCTTCTTTTGCTCTGAAATATCTAATCTGTTGTTAATCCTATCCAATGTATTTTTCTTCTCAAGAAGTTCTGTTTGAGTCTCTTTTATATATTCCTTGGCTGTGGTCAACCTTTTGAACATGGAATACGGTTCTAATAACTATTTGGATGCCTTCTGCTGTTTCTAACATCTGTGTCAGTTCTGCGTTGGTTTCAGCTGATCAATTATGCTTCACACTGTGGGTTTGTTTTCTTGCCTCTTTCCATGCTTGGAAATCATCTTTGATTGGATGCCTGCCATTGGGAGTTTTCCCCTGTTGGGGACTAGATATTTTGTGTTTCTGTAAATCTTCTAGAGCTTTGGACTGGAATGCAGTGAAGTTACCTGGGAAACAGTCTGATCCTTTTGGGTCTCACTTTTATGGTTTGTTAGCTGGGTCTTGAACAGTGCTCAGTCTAGAGCTAATTACACACCATGGCTGAAGCAAGACTTTCTTGAGTTCTCTACCCATTGCCCTGTGAATTATGAATTTTTCCTTCCAACTGCTGGGAACAGGCAAGACCCCTGTTCTGGTTTGCTAATACTGCCATTATGCAAAATACCAGAAATGGATTGGCTTTTATAAAGGGGGTTTATTTAGTTACAAAGTTATAGTCTTAAGGCCATAAAGTGTCCAAGGTAAGGCATACAACAGGGTACCTTCACTGAAGGATGGCCAAAGGCGTCCGAAAACCTCTGTTAGCTCAGAAGGCACATGGCTGGCATCTGCTTGCTTCTAGGTTGTGTTTCAAAATGGCGTTCTCCAAAATGTCAGTGTCAGCTTCCAAAGGCCATCTTCAAAATGTGCCTCTCAGCTGTAGCTCCTCCAAAATGTCACTCTTAGTTGCTCTGAGGTCTTTCTGTTTGTAAACACTTTTATAGGACTCCAGTGATTTAATTAAGACCCACCCTGAATGGGTGGGGTAACACCTCCATGGAAATTATCCAATCAAAATTCTTGCCCACAGTTGATTGAGTCACATCTCCACTGAAACACCCAATCAGTAGGTTCCAACCTAATCAACACTAATACATCTGCCCCCACAAGATTGTATCAAAGAATATGGCTTTTTCTGGGGGACATAATACATACAAACCCTGATCCTGTGTGAGCTCCCAGCACCATTTCCTCATATCCTTCCAGATCATTCTTTTCCTGGCCTCGTGGGGTTTCCTTGCATGCATAAGCCCATCAGTATTTTGCTGAGTGCTGGAGGGGGATTTTCTCTCCTCTCTGGTGTTCTATCAGATGAACTGTGTCTTTCTTGCTTTCCCAGCACTCTCAGCTCTGTATCTGCGGGACACTGATTACGTGCTTCAACTTGGCGGGCCTGGGCTGGGGGACCGGATCCACCCCTGGGGAGGGTAGTGGGTACGGGTGACAGCGCCCTCCACAGCCCCCCGGGCCTGGGAAAGTGAGGCCGGAGGCAGGCCCCATTTCCTCACCCAAAATACCAATATTGGGGGAGGCTTGCCGGAGGGAACCGCCTTTTCCCCACCCCCTTATCTTGCCCGGACACTCCCCGTTGCCAGTGCAACTCCCATCACCACCGGTGCGCATACATTGTTGCCAGACACCGTTACGGGAGCAACTCTCGCCCCTTTTCAATCAACCTCCGCACCCTCTCAGAACCAATCCAAGCCTTTAACCTCTACAGCTACCCCGCCCTCTAAACCGCCCGATATAAGCTTGTACTCTCCCCTAATAAACTCTCTTGGTTTTCTTCACCGAAAAAGAAACGTGTTCCGCCTGTTCCTTTCTCGCCGCCCTCCATACTTTGCACGCCTCCCGCCGGGGACCTGGCCAAGTCCCCCGCCTCGCCCTCGCCTCCGGGAAAGAGCCCCCGCCGCCGGTACCCTCGGAGCAATCCTGAGAGCCTAGGATTTAGCAACCGGCCGCCACCCTCCCCCAGACGAGTCAACTGCGACCACAACTGGCGCCCAACGTGGGGCACCTGGAATTAAAAGTCCTCTCCACGCAGCGGTCCAGTAAAACCACCCGCTCGCCTGGACGCCTCTCCAGCTCCCCTTCTCCTCGCCTGCAAAGTAAGGGCTGCCTCTCCCTCGCCGCCCCGCGGAGCCACCTCTCCCTCGCTGCTCCACGTCTGGAGCCGCCTCTCCCACGCCGCTCCGCACCCGGGCCGCTCTTCCTTTCCCGCATTAACCTAACTCTTGCCCCCGACTACCTTTCGTCTTCTCTTCCTATATCCCCCCCATTCCTCCTAACACTCTTCCTCCAGTAGCTTTCCCTCTTCCCCTCCATTACTTTGCTGTGGTCCTCTGTGTCTTTGTTTCTTTGTTTAGCGCGGTGTGCCTCTTTGCAACCGCCCCCCCAAACTGCTCTCGCTACTAGAGGGTCCTGCCTTCTATTCTCACTGTCTCTTTCAGCCTCGCGGCCACGGTTTACCTCATTTTCTTTACTCAATAATCAACCCCCCTTTTTTCTTTTCTCCCTCCGCTATGGGTAATCGTCTATCTGCACGCCAAGCACCCCAAGTTCGCGCTCTGGCGGGTCTCCTAGACACACATCGCTGTAAAGTGTCTGTCCGGCAGCTGCAAGTATACTGGGACCTCCTGCTGCCCTTTAACCCATGGCTCACCACTTGCCATCTTTGGGACCCTGTTACTTATGATCGCCTTATTGATCGGGTCACCAATGCCATGGAACATGAGAGCAAGCGCTTCCCTCCCGGCTTGCTCCCCACCTTAATAACCGTCCGCTCCTGCCTTCAAGGCTCCCTCCCCCCTGATCGAGGCCCCATTAAATCCAAGGAGGCCCTATCAACCCAGTCAACAGATTCAGACAGTGATACTAATGTAGACCACGATTCGGACACAGAATCCTTAGTCGAGCAAATTAACAACGCGCTCGAAGTCGCCCCCCAAAAACAAAGCAATACTAAGCCTCGCCAAGATGGTGAACTTCCTCCTTCTTCTTCCATCGAGGGGAGGAAGTTCTCCGGCGATGACGTCAGCCCTAAGCTGGGCCGGAAACCGCATGCGCTTTACCCCGCCCTTTCACAGGGCGGAGTTAGTCCGCCATCTTATGCCTTGGGCCCCGCCCTTTCACAGGACGGGGCTAGTCCACCATCTTATGCCTTAGCCACTCCCACCGCGCCACCGTCTTGCGACGCTTGGGGCCTCCCACTTCCGCCTCCCCCTTCGGCGAGCTCCCCCACGGAGCCGCTACTGGCAGCTGCTGCCGCTTCTCCCACCCTGCCGACTAACAACCCCTGGCTGCCTTCTACACCTCAAGGCAACCCTTGGGGCAGCGCTCCCCCTACCCCCACTCCAGCGCCAAGCCCTCTGCAAGCGCGCCCTCCTTTCTCTCGTGCTTTTCGCTGCTTTCCTCTTAACCTTACCCCCACACCGCAGAAACCGTACGACTGGTATCCCATTGACTTAGATACTATCAAGCAGCTTCGCAGGGCCGTCAAGGAGGACGGGTTAGGTAGCCCATACGCTTCCCAAATACTGCAGGATCTCGCCATGGACTTTTGCCTCCCCCAAGACTGGGCCTCGCTTGCCTGTTCCATTCTTAACCCCGGCCAGTTTGTTGATTGGCGTGCTCACTTCCAGGCGGAAGCAGCTAAGCAAAGTGAGCAAGACGCAGCCACTGGAGTCTATCATCACCCCGAAGCCTATTTAGGCACGGGAGCGTTTATAAATGCATCTGCTTATATTAATGTCCCTGCCACCTTCTGGACTATCCTCAGAGGCATCGCCTTACGCGCATTTGCCAACTGCTCTGCCCGTCGACCTGACAACTTTACCAAGCTCCTCCAGGAGCCAAACGAACCTTTCGCCACCTTCGTATCCAGGGTCGAAGAAACCTGCGCTAGAAAAGTTAGCAACCCCCAAGCCCAGCTAGCTCTCACCCGGGAACTCATTCTAGAAGGGGCTAACCCCCCCTGTAAGCAAGCCATTCTCCCCTTGCGGGAAAAAAGTCTAAATGACTGGGTTCTCGCCTGCAGCGCCTTTGACCCAGCTGCCGCGTCCCTAGCCCAGGCTGTCTCTGGCGCTGTCACTGCCGCCTTAGCCACCACCACCGGTTGTTTTAAGTGCGGGCAGAGCGGTCATTTTGCCCAGGAGTGCCCCAATGCAGAAGTCAACCGCCCGCCTTTCATGCAGCGCAATGGGCGCCCCCCTCCCACTCCTTGCCCACGCTGCCAGCGTGGCTATCACTGGGCGCGCGATTGCAAGAGCAGCCCCAGAGATCCTAGCAAGGATAGCTTAAAAAACCACTGCTATCCCTGGTGCCCTGATAGCAGTCGGCGCCAAGACACTGAGCAAGCTTTAAACTCCAAGCAGGGCAAGCCTCAGCCCCGCCCCTAAGAGGCAGCGTGCCGGCCGGTTCTAATAAAACTAATCACCTCACCAGCAGTAAAACGCTTCTCTGGACAGTCCCTATCACTCCAGAAAAGCCTACTCGTAAGTTAAGAATAGGGGGGCAATGGTACACGGGCACGCTCGATTCAGGGGCAGAAGTCTCTTGCATGCCCGCTCAGTATGCCACCATGTGCATGGTTCTCGATGGTCCCTCGGTAGTGGGAGCCACTGGTACCTCCACCTCTCTTCAGGCCATAGGGCCCATTAAGTGGGAGGATGAAGAGGGCCACTCAGGCACCTTCCGCCCGTTATTTCTACACACCATAGACCAAATTTTATGGGGCCGTGACATCCTCGCCACCTCTGGGGCAGTGCTTACCACCCAGCCCCCCCAATAATGTGCGCCACTGCTCGTTTAACACCTCCAGCGCCCGTTCCTCTGCAGTGGGATACTGAGGAACCTATATGGGTGGAGCAGTGGCCCCTTCCCACGCATAAATTAGTAGCACTCCAAGCCCTTGTCCAAGAACAATTGGACGCTGGCCACATAGAGCCTTCTACTAGTCCCTATAATTCGCCAGTGTTTGTTATTCATAAAAAATCCCCTCTGCCATAGGTCCCAACCAAGTCATTAACCCCCTTTTTCCACAGCTCTCCAGCCGCACCTCAGCTCCAACCAGCCGCACCTCAGCTGCAAACGGCGCGTTGCCAACACCACCACCCCAACCTCGTCCGCCCCCCGCCCGTTACTCCTCTCCCCTCCTCGGCCTTATCCAAGCGGCCTTCATCTCAGTGAATTCTTCCAACCCCAATCTTACCTCCTCTTGTTGGCTTTGCCTCTCCACTTCCTCCCCCCTGTATGAGCCAGTTGCCTCCAACCTCTCCTTTTCAGAAAATACAGAGGACAGCCCCTCAGAATGCAATTGGAATACCTCTGCCGTCCCCCTAACCTTTCATTCAGTCTCCTTCACAGGAAAGTGCATCCGCCCTCGCTCAAGTAACTCTCCCAGCCTCACTGCCTGTGCCAGCTACTCATCTCCCAGCAGCTCTGCAAAATTTCTCATTCCTCATAACTCCTCCCAATGGCTCTGCTCCTCTACAGGACTTACCCCCTGCCTTAACGTGCAAACCCTCAATACAACTAATGAAACGTGCCTCCTAATTGTCCTTATCCCTAGGGTCCTATACCACAGCGAGGAAGACTTCTTCCTCCGCCTGGAAAGAACTGCAGCCCCTGCTCCTCTGCAAAAGCGAGAACCCATCACCGTCCTCACGATTGCCTCCCTCCTAGGTCTTGCAGGCGCTGGCACCGGAATCGCTGCATTAGCCAGTCAAGGCTCCGCCCTAACTCACCTCCGGGCGGCTGTTGACGAGGACATTCGTCACCTACAAGACGCTATTTCCCATCTTAAAAATTCTGTCAATTCCCTCTCTGAGGTCGTACTCCAAAACCGCCGAGGTCTCGACCTTCTCCTCCTCAAAGAAGGAGGCCTCTGCGCCGCCCTAGGAGAAGAGTGCTGTGTATATGCCAATTCCACAGGTCTCGCCGAGGACAGCCTAAAAAAGGTCCGAGAGGGACTGGAACAATGCAAAAAAGACCGTGAAGCCACCAGCTATTGGTCCCACATCTTTACCCCCCTCCTCCCATACCTCCTCCCTCTCCTTGGCCCCCTACTAATGATTATTCTAGCTCTCACCTTAGGACCCTGCATTATCCGCAGAATTGTCCAGCTTGTAAGGAAACAAACGGATGCTATTTTTTCCTCCTTCGTGCAAGTCCAGTACCAGCGACTCGCCACCTCTGACGCTCCCTACTCCGAGATGACAACCAACCCTCCGTGACCTCACCGCCACCGGTCAACCCGCCGACCGCGAGGCCCTTCTCGATCGCCTGAACATCGCACCAACCTCGAGCTCCAGCTTCTCTGAACCTCCAACTTTAAACCCCCCACCCTCGTCCATCCCGCAAGCAGCAAGGCCCCTGTCGAGCGCCCGGGCGCCACACCAACGCCGAGCTCCAGCCTCGCTGAGCCACCGTCAACCCCTTTTCCCCTCCCCGACCTCCCCCTTCCCTCATCCCTTAGCGGACCTCTCCGGTAAGCTTCTTCCTTTAATTAGAAAAGAAGGGGGAAATGCGGGACACTGATTACGTGCTTCAACTTGGCGGGCCTGGGCTGGGGGACCTGATCAGCCCCTGGGGAGGGTGGTGGGCACGGGTGACAGCGCCCTCCACAGCCCCCCGGGCCTGGGAAAGTGAGGCCGGAGGCAGGCCCCATTTCCTCACCCAAAATACCACTGTTAGGGGAGGCTTGCCGGAGGGAACCGCCTTTTCCCCACCCCCTTATCTTGCCCGGACACTCCCCGTTGCCAGTGCAACTCCCATCACCACCAGTGCGCATACATTGTTGCCAGACACCGTTACCGGAGCAACTCTCGCCCCTTTTCAATCAACCTCCGCGCCCTCTCAGAACCAATCCAAACCTTTAACCTCTACAGCTACCCCGCCCTCTAAACCGCCCGATATAAGCTTGTACTCTCCCCCAATAAAGCTCTCTCTCTTGGCTTCTTCACCCTAAAAGAACCGTGTCCCACCTGTTCCTTTCTCGCCGCCCTCCATACTTTGCACGCCTCCCGCCGGGGACCTGGCCAAGTCCCCCGCCTCGCCCTCGCCTCCGGGAAAGAGCCCCCGCCGCCGGTACCCTCCGAGCAATCCTAAGAGCCTAGGATTTAGCAACCGGCCGCCACCCTCCCCCAGACGAGTCAACTGCGACCGCAGCAAACTGGAGTCTATGGTCAAAAGTAACATTGTAATATACCTCCATTAAATGTAACAAAGACAATATGCCCATGCTAAATGTACATGAGAGGGGGATATAGGGGAGGAATATGGGATTCTTGGTAGTGGTGTTATTTTCTGTCCTTACTATTATATTGTATTGTATGACATGTTATTTTTCTTTTTATCATTTTTTTATTATTGCTAAAAAAAACAATTTTTCTTGTAGTAATCAATATGTTCAAGTGCTGATTGTGGTGATAAATGTACAACTTTATGATAATACCATGAACAACTGATTGTATACTGTGGATAAATGTATGGTATGTGAATATAACTCTATGAAATTGTAGGAAAAAAAATATATATAGGAGTAAAAGTGTTGGAGAAAACATGGTGAGAGGGATGTACCTATCCACTGTTGATGAGCAGGTAGAATGGTGTAGACTTTCTGAAGCTCAGTGTGGTTGTTCCACAAAAAGTTAAGTACGTGGGGACCATAAGGTCCTGCAACCTCATTATGGGGTATGTCATTTGAAGATCAGAGAGCAGAGACATGAATGGACATTTGCAAACTGGTGTTCATGGAGTCAGTAATCATGATTTGCAAAGGGTGGAGATGACCTAAGGGTACATTGACTGAAGAACGGAATGGTGTACTGTGGTGTACACATACATTGGAACATTGAGCAACTACAAGAAGGAGTGAAGCTATGAGACCCACAATGAGGTGAATGGACCATGTAGACAGTATTTGAGTGAAGTACACCAGAAATAAAGGCACACACTTTAATCCCTCACCAATATGGTCTAACTACAATGTGTAAACTCAGAATTGAATCTTAGAACATAGCCTAAAATGGACATAATTATTGTAATAGTCCCTAGATTGTAAGCTCTTACAGCAGTTAACTCTATCCCTGAATTGTAAAGCCTATCTCTAAACTTTGAGATGCTGATCCCTTAGCGTATAACCTGATTGGTCTCTGGAACAATGCATATCTCTGAGACACCTGAAACTCAGAACTAGAGCTCAGCAGCTATGAATGTCAGTATTAGTGCATACAGCCACTGTTAAAAAAAAGAGCTGAAAAAGAGCCCAGACTTCAATTAGTGATATGAATGAAGCAGGTCAGGTTAAAACCAGGGCAAACCAAGCCAAAGGGTAAAGTTTGAAACTGACTGTATCTTAAAACTTCAACTTCCATATGAGACCAAGGGAAGAGATGTTTATTTGGTACAGGATCTATATTTTGTACACAGTACAATTCTACAGTCAGTTTGTTCAAACACCACAATTACATGAAACTTTGAATAGGAAGTGAGATATGGTAGGTTAGTATAGGCTGGAGTGAAATAGTGACACATTCCAAAGTAATTTGGGCAGATAATAAAAAATATATCTACAGCCTCCCCCACTGCCCAGCCCTGAGTAGCTGGGAGAAGGTGTAGAAGTGTTGGACTTACTCACCTGGACTGGTGTTGATGTTGTCACAAACATTGGGACTGGCGGTTTGATGTGCTGAGCCCTCGATCATGGGACTTGCCCTTATGAAGCTTGTTACTGCAAAGGAAAGGCTAAACTTGCATATAATTATGCCTAAGAGTCTCCCCCTGAGTAATCCTTTGTTGCTCAGATGTGGCCCTCTCTCTCTCTAACTGAGCCACCTCGACACGTGAACTCACTGCCCTCCCCACTATGTGGGACTCAACTCCCAGGGGTGTAAATCTCCCTGGCAATGCAGGATATGACTCCCAGGGATAATCTGGACCCAGCATCATGGGACTGAGAGTGTCTTCTTGACCAAAAGGGGGATGCAAAACGAGATGAAATAGTTTCAGTGGCTGAGAGATTTCAGATGGAGTCGAGAGGTCACTCTGGTGGACATTCTTATGCACTATATAGATAAAACCTCTTAGGTCTTAATGTATTGGAATAGCTAGAAGTAAATACCTGAAACTACCAGACTCCAACCCAGCAGTCTGGACTCCTGAAGATGATTATATAATAATGTAGATTACAAGGGGTAGATCACAAGTTGCGAAAATCTTGTGGATCACACCCCCTTTATCTAGTGTATGGATGGATGAGTAGAAAAATGGGGATAAAAACTGAATGACAAGTAGGGCAGGATGGGGGATGGTTTGGGAGTTCTTTTTTCACTTTTGTTTTTTATTCTTATTCTGATTCTTTCTGATGTAAGGAAAATGTTCAGAAATAGATTGTGGTGATGAATGCATAACTATGTGATCATACTGTGAACAGTTGATTGTATACCATGGATGATTGTATGGTATGTGAATATATTTCAATAAAACTGAATTTAAAAAAAAACACACACACAATGCATAAAATGACATAACAAAGAATTTTAAAAAATCATAGTTGGAAATGTAAATACAGTTCAGCAAATAAAAGAAATGTGAAATCATCATCAGTAATGGCCTAATACATAAACAGTACAATTGACAAACTCTCAGTGGTGCAGAATGCACATTATTATCAAGTGTACATTCATCAGTGTGAAATAATAAAGTGTTTTGTCTAAACAGAGTAGAATTAAATTGGAAATCACTGACAGGTGAAGTAGCACTTCTAAAATGCGTGCTGAGGCTTCTACTTTCTTAACAGGATCTGACAGATTCACTCGTATCCTGACTGTGAAACTGAACAATAGATATTGCAGCATTTACTGATGTTCACTTTGTGCCAGGCACTAGGCTAAATGTTTCACGTTTCGCTTCTCAAATGGAGTATGATGGTGGACACTGCAGTTAATATGTGAAGAGATGAAGAAAGTGGAGCACCAGAGATAAACCTATGTGCTATCGATCTTAGAGTTCACAGGGCACAGGCCAGTTCACATGCTTGGAAGCCAGGCTCACACAGGTACTTTGAGCAAGTTCAAAAAGCCTGTTTCTCACTGAACCCATTAGCCATAGTGTTAGTTTTTCCAGACTAGTATAAATCACACTTTCCCTAAGAGGAAAACCCTGAATATAAGCAGGAAAAGCCGGTGTCCCTGTTTGGCTGAGTTTGGGCTTTGGTTTCTCCTTGTCTGCTCCTTGGTTTCTAGGATCCAGAGACCTTGAAGACCTCCAAATGTTAGGGGACCTGTGATTTACTTTGTTTTCATTGGTTCAAATGTACTAACATTTTTTTTTGATATAGGAAAGTTGTGTTCATGGACATATTGTACGTGGACCCTGTTCCTTTATCATCTAGAAACGATTATGTCATTTAAATTACGTCTGGGCACTAGGTACTTATGGTGCCAATGCCTTTGTTCCCAGGGGTTTCCTGATACCATTGGAGTCTTCCCTTTTGGAAATAAGACTGAATGTGGAAGCTCTTGCTATAAACATAAAGACCACTCAGGATATCAGGCATGACAACTAAATATGCCTACTTATCCTAGCTTGTGTGTAAACATCATGGACCCTTA
>NW_023637578.1:67015-95134 GCF_015220235.1 Choloepus didactylus
CCCTTTATAAAAGCCAATCCATTTCTGGTATTTTGCATAATGGCAGTATTAGCAAACCAGAACAGGGGTCTTGCCTGTTCCCAGCAGTTGGAAGGAAAAATTCATAATTCACAGGGCAATGGGTAGAGAACTCAAGAAAGTCTTGCTTCAGCCATGGTGTGTAATTAGCTCTAGACTGAGCACTGTTCAAGACCCAGCTAACAAACCATAAAAGTGAGACCCAAAAGGATCAGACTGTTTCCCAGGTAACTTCACTGCATTCCAGTCCAAAGCTCTAGAAGATTTACAGAAACACAAAATATCTAGTCCCCAACAGGGGAAAACTCCCAATGGCAGGCATCCAATCAAAGATGATTTCCAAGCATGGAAAGAGGCAAGAAAACAAACCCACAGTGTGAAGCATAGTTGATCAGCTGAAACCAACGCAGAACTGACACAGATGTTAGAAACAGCAGAAGGCATCCAAATAGTTATTAGAACCGTATTCCATGTTCAAAAGGTTGACCACAGCCAAGGAATATTAAAAGAGACTCAAACAGAACTTCTTGAGAAGAAAAATACATTGGATAGGATTAACAACAGATTAGATATTTCAGAGCAAAAGAAGAGTTAATGGAAAAGCATAACAATAGAAACTCTTTGAAATGAAAAAGAGAGAGAAAAGTATTTTGCAAAGTAAAAAGAGCATTAGAGAGCTGTGGGACAATTTCAAGTGGCTTAATGTACACACAGTGGGAGTCCCTGAATGAGTAGGAGACAGGAAAAAATATTTGAAGAAGTAATTGCCAAAAGTTTTCCAAACTTAATGAAAACTATACACCCCAATTCCAAGAAGCTCAAGAATAAAAAGCATGAGAAACTTGAAAAGTATGCTGAGGTAGATCATAATCAGGTCCCTCAAAACCAGTGATAAAAGAAGATCTCAAAAACACCCAGAGTCATTTTTGGAGAAATTGACATGCTTTTGCCAAAATTCATGTGGAAATGCAAAGGATCCAGAATAGCCAAAACAATCTTGAAAAGGAAGTTGGGTGACTCATACTTCCCAATTTCAAATTTTACCACAAAGAACAGTAATCAAGATGGCCGGGAATGACATAAAGACAGACATACACAAAAGGAACAGGACTGAGCTCAGAAATAAACCCATGCATTAAGGTCAACTGATTTTTGACAAGGATGCCAAAACAATTCAATGAGGAAAGCAACAGTCTTTTTAATAAATGGTGCTAGGGCAACTGATAACCACAAGCAAGATAATGAATTTGGGCCCCTACCTCACAATATTCAAAAATTAACCCCAAATAGATAAAAGACCTAAACACAGGTGCTAAAACTATAAAACTCTTAGAAAAAAAATAAGGTATAAATCTTTGTGGCCTTGGATTAAGCTATGATATCTTTTATATGACATCTAAATGACAAGCAACAAAAAATAATAGATGAATTGGACATGATCAAAATTTAAAACTTTTGTGTATCAAAGGACCCTATTAAGAAAGTGAAAAGATAACCCACAGAATGGGAGAAATATTTCTGAAAATCATGTCTCTGATAAGGGACTAACACCCAGAATATATAAAGAACTTATATAATCTACAGTAACAAGACAGCACAGTTTTTTTAAATGCACAAAGCACTTGAAGCATGTAATCTGTTTTGAGTTTATTTTTCATATAAGGTGTGATGTTTAAGTCAAGATTGATTTTTTTGGCTATGAACGTCTAAGTACTCCAGCATCATTTGTAGAAAGGCTATCCTTCCTCAGTTTAATTTCTTTTGCACCTTTGTCAAAGTCAGTTGGGTAAATTTGTTTGAGTCTACTTCCGAGTTCTCCATTTTGTTCCATTTATCTTTGTGTCTGTCTCTCTGCCAACACCACACTGTAGCTATATTGTAAGTCTTAATGTTGAGTAGAGTTCCTTCTCTCAAGAAGAGAGTTCCTTCCATTTTAATCTTCTTTTCAAAATTGTTTTATCTGTACTAGGTTCTGTGTTTCTCCATGGAAGTTTCAGAACAAGCATGCCTATGTCTACAACAACGCGTGCTGAGATTTTGACAGGAATAGCATTAAACCTATAGATCAATTTGGAAAGAAATGGCTCTTTCATCTATGTCCCCACTGTATATCATAGAGGTACTTCTCTGGATGCTTATAACATGGAACTACTATCCCAGTCAGTTTCTGCCTTTTTTCTAGTCTTCCCATGGGAGAGAAATTTGCTCTGCCTCTCCTATTCCACCATCTTCCCAGAAGTCCAAATTGATATACTCTTTTGCCTCATTGCATCAGTTTCCTAGAACTGCCTCAACTTGTTCCCACATACTGGCTGGCTTAAGATAATAGATATATATCATCTCACAATTCTGGATACAAGAAGTCCAAACTGAAGTTATTGAAATACCTAGTTCCTCCTAGCTTCTGATTGCTAGTAGAAATCCCTCACATTCTTTGACTTTTGGCTGTCTTCCCTCCAATCTTTGCCTCTGTCTACACATAACATTTTCCTGCCTGTGTCTCTGTGTCTTTTCCTCCCTTATTAGGATACTCTCATTGGATTTAGGACCCACCAAAATCCAGTAGGTTCTCATCTTGATCCTTAATTATACCTACAAAGGCAATGTTTCCAAATAAGGTGACTTTCACAGGAACCATTATTTAGGATTTTGACATATCAATTTTGGGGATGCTTGGGGACACTATTCAACTCACTACATATTAATAAGAATTTTGATACATTATCAAAAACAACTATCTTAGAAATGTTGATATTACAAAAAATTGGACATAAACCAGTTTATATAAAATTATTAGGACACAACAAACTCAATTTCAGAAAACAAATATTGTTCTTCATTGCATTAAACAATTACAAATTAGGAGACAATAAATGAAATTATTACTTAAGATAAAGAGAAAGGTAGCCTAAATATGTGAAAAATAATAAATATATATTTGAAATTTATTCAGAAAATAGTACACTTTCCAGTGAAAAATGTACTGACTAGTTAACTGATCAGAGAAATTCAGGGATATTTGACCATAAAAGTCATTTGTTCATGATTCTATAAAATAGAATGGGTCTAGTGATTTCATTCATACTGGGTTAAAACAGATCTTATTATTTGTTGATTAAGAAACAGCCTTTAATCCAGAAAGGGTTTTGGGCCCATATGTTCATTCAAAATTCATTATTTATCCTCTTCATTTTGTTCAAAATTGTGATGAAATATAAGCCAATTTTAGTATTTTCTAGGAAAGCATAACATTATATACATTTTACCTTTTGTAAAACTTCTCTTGGTTTTCTCTTTCTGGAATTTATGGGATGACCACCCAAAGGGTAATAAAGTTATTTTTTCACAGGTCTATACAACTTTGTTGGCTTCAGGAGGCATTACATGGGATTCCATTGTGTTTTTCTCAAGTCATTGAATTTTCTTATGCTGTCGAATTAGCTGATGCATGAACCCAGGGGGTGTTGGCTCTGCAACAGCATTTCAGAAACAATGAACATCTACAATGATTAGGAAAATCTCACATAACTAGTGTTTGTAGAGTAACCCTTAACCAGCATCCTTTTAGTCAAACTCAAACAATTTGGAAAGACTGTGTGTTCCACTTTGGGCAACTAAATGGCATGTCCATTATTTTTTTAATAAGGACATTAAGTAATAGGTTATGTTAACCAGTGCACATATACTATCTTGTGTAGTTAGGAAATAATGTTTGGTTAGGAAATAATGTATAACCATTATATTTTCCACCAACAGGGCAGCATGCAGAGATAAACCATGTTTGTTGACTTTATTAAAGAAACACAGACAACTGGTTTTGTTATGTGTCATTTTAAGAGAAATTTAAGCTGCAGCTCTCTAAATCTGGAGAAACTTAATGCTCCTCCTGCAACCAAGAAACCAGAAACTTGCAAACCAATATCTCTGAATCTTTTGGGTCATCTGGGCTTCAACAGATTCAGAGATGAAAATATGTGACAGAAATATTATAAAAACAACCAATGTATATTCTAGTGAGCACTAGGGACTACCAATTTAGAAGGATGAGCCCTTGATTTGGGGGCTTGCCCTTATGAAGCTTGTTACTGCAAGTAAGATGCCAAGCCTACTTATAATTGTGCCTGACAGTCAACCCCAAAAGACCTCTTTTGTTGCTTAGATGTGGCCTCTCTCTAAGTCAACTCAGTAGGTAAAATCACTGCCCTCCCCACTATATGGGACATGACTTCCAGGGGTATAAATCTCCCTGACAGCATGGGATATGACTCCTGGGGATGAGTGTGGACCCAGCATCATAGGATTCAGAAAATAGGAACAAAACTAAATATATAATACAGGGGAGGATGGGTAGAGGATGTTTTGGGTATTCTTTTTTACTTTTATTTTTGTTCTTTTATTTTTACTTTTTGGAGTAATGAAAATGCTCAAAAATTGATTGTGTTGATGAATGCACAACTACATGATACTGTGAACAACTGTGCACTTTTGATGATTGTATTATATGTGAATATATTTCAATAAAATTGTATTTAAAAAAGAAATAGGCAGTGTAGAAATGTTAGAAACTCAAATGATATAAATATTGTATAGAATGAAAACTTTTATTCTCTTCCCAGTGATGACATTTTTGGTCAATATTTCAAGGATTACAACCTTTAATTTTGGTAAATTGTGTAAAATACTTCTCAAGTATCTGATCACTTTAATCCCATATATGTATAAATTTGCAATAGAAAGAGAATATCCAGAATTTACCAAAAGGTATTTTTCTTGATCATTCTGATGAACAAAAAATATTATGACTTTATTTTTTACTGAGATGTGGTCTAAACTGCTACATTTCAGAGTATATGGCTTTACAGAAAAGTTCTTTAATTCTTTATTAATGATATAATGATGTATTTATAAGAAACAGCTGAAATAAATCTATAAAAATATTCAGAGCATTATGGCTAATTATGTTTTTATTTTAAATATGTTTTCTAATTCTCCTCACAATTGGTTTATTTAAACAAAATATGTGAGAGACTAACAGGACTTCACAAGCATTCCAGAAAAATGAGACAAATCCCAGTTTACATCCATTTCCTGATATATTTTTAGTTTTATCATATGCTTAGGATGAGTGATGCATATAAATAACTTGCCATGAATAAGGATGACCAAAAAAAAAATGAAATGTACATTTCATGTGCAAATTTAGCTATTTATTAAAGGTTATCCATTATCTATTGATAGGCATCAATCTTGATTGAAATATTATGTGTTGAGATATCTTAAATAGTTATCTTGATGCAGGGGGAGATGGGAATAAATAGGTTTTTGGTGCATACATTTACCAATTCCTTCTCCAATCTAACATCAACAAATATAAATATCTTGTTATTGACACCCTTGAAGACAAAGACAGCATCAATATAAAATACTAAACATTAAAATGCTTGTTTCACACACATAAATATAAGTTAAATTTTCAGGTATTTTAGACTGACAATTAAGTCAGTAACAGCTCATTTCTGAGATTATTAAAATTTTAGGAATATGTTAGATGAAAACTGCATGCTAATACATTTTCTTGTGATGAATTTCAATCTGTGAATTCTAATGTGCCAAAAAATAAATATTAATTTCAATACCATTCGATCCTCCTTTTATCTCAACTTAGTAATATCAATTTTTACATATCACATTAACATTAACTATATACACATATAAATAAAAATAAAAATGTGCATGTATATACATTTGCATTCCATTGATCTCATTTGCCTCAGGTATGTTATGTATCATTTATATATATATTTCATTAAATAATAGGATAAATTTGATAATGGATAGAAACAAATTTATTGCATTATATCTAATTTTTATAATATAATCTTACATAATAATTCCTAGTGTTCTTTTTTTAAATAACTTCAAACTTACAGCAAAGTTGCAAACATAATAAAAGATAACATGGAGAACTCCAAAATACCCTCTACATAGACAACTAGATTTACCAACTTTCAATATTTTGCCACATTTCTTATATCATTCTCTTTCTACCTATCTTTCTATTTATTGATTTAACTCCCTCTGTGCCTGCCTATCTATTTAAATATCTATCACTACAGCTATTTTTTAAATATTTCAGAGTTGGTTAATACATTATGCTGCTAACAATTTAATATTTGAATATATATTTACTAAGAGCAAATGTAAATATATGTAAGTAAATATATATTTATATATATATTTATATATATATATATGTAAGTAAATATATATTTATTTATGTAAGTAAATATATATTTACTAAGAGCAAATGTAACCACATTAAGTACAATTTCAAGTCCAGAAACTTTAACACATATTAGCATTACAGTATATATTCCTTTTTTTCAGTTGTTGCAATACTGTCCTATTGGGCATTTCACTTCCATTATTCAGTTGTTGCAATACTGTCCTATTGGGCATTTCACTTCCATTATAAGATCCAGTCTAATAATAATGGATCTTCCATTATAAGATCCAGTCTAAGTTTTTAGATCGCATATTCTTTTCATTTTCTATTTAATTGTAGTAACATTATATATGTATATATAATAAAAATCCCCATACCAGCAACACTCAATCATCCAATTCAGTGGGATTAATCACATTCATAATGTATTATCACTGTAGGGAACTGTTTGGTATTGGGAAAAGTTCATGACAAATAGCTTCAGATTGAGGGAAATGAGACAAAAATCTTCAGAGAAGTATTAAGACAAAGTATTCTTTTTAAAATTGAGATTTCTAAATATCTCTTTTGAGGAGAGATGATATTTATTGTAGAAAGGTCATCAAGCTGATGTAAATTTTTTTAAAAAACATTTTTTTAAAAATTTTGGTTAGAGATATTTCCATGAAAGGACTGTCAGTGTAAGGGTATGTTCAACTACCTACCAACATTTATACAGTCTCTCTCTAATTTATATTTGTGTAAATATGGATTAAATCCTTAGTTCATACAAAAGATCTACATATGATATTTTAGTGCAGCTAGGAAACCCTTATCCATCATATGACACAGTAACTGGACTCAGGACATTTCTTTTTGTAGCATTTGCCATCTAAAAATTCATAGTCATTAATTGAACTAATCAGGATAATAATTGATTCTTCTTAAGGTTCTTGGATTGACAGGAGCTGGTTGGAACCCAAGGAAAAGTATAAATATATCCTTTGGTTTGACTGATTGATAAAATTTTGAGTGAATTGTAGGAAGATATTGAACACACACTGTGCCAGTTTGAATGTATTATGCCCCTCAAAATGCCATTATCTTTGATGTAATCTTGTGTGGGCAGATGTATTAGTGTTGATTAGATTGTAATTCTTTGAGTGTTTCTGTGGAGATGTGCCCTACCCAACTGTGGGTGATGACTCAGATTGGATAATTTCCATGTAGGTGTTATACCACCCATTCAGTGTGGGTCTAAATTAAGTCACTGGAGCCATATAAATCAGCTGACAAACAGAAGGAACTCGGTGCAGCTGAGACTGACATTTTGAAGAGGAGCTACAGCCAAGAGGGACACTTTGAAGAATGCACTGGAACTGAGAGAGGAGCTTCAGCTTGCAGAGAGATTTTGGAGAAGGCCTTTGAAAGCAGATTTTTGCTCCAGAGAAGCTAAGAGAGGACAAATGCCCCAAGAACAACTAAGAGTGACATTTTTGAGGAACTGAAGCCTAGAGAGGAACATCCTTGGAGAAAGCCATTTTGAAACCAGAACTTGGAGCAGATGCCACCCACATGCTTTCCCATTTAACAGAGGTTTTCCAGACACCATTGGCCATCCTCCAGTGAAGGTACATGATTGTTGATGCATTACCTTGGATACTTTATGGCCTTAAGACTGTAACTGTGTAACCAAATTAAACCCCCTTTTTATAAAGCAATCTCTGCTGGTGTTTTGCATCCCAGCAGCATTAGCAAGTAGAACACACACTAATGAGATAATAAGACTGGAAAACCAATATGAAGGTAAAATTCTTATGGCGTCATAGTTAAGGGGTAACAAGTGTTGTAAAATGATTCAGATTATTACAATATTACATTAGCAGAGGGAAAGAAAAATAGTTAGGAAATAAAAGTCAAGAATTCAGTTGACAGTGTGATTATCTTTTGCTCCATTACTATGGATTTTGTTCTGCCATTCCTGGGTGGATGTTTTCTATTGTACATCATTACTTACATGACTTGAAAGTTCTTTATGGAAGATTGTTTTCTAATTCTTGAAGTATGCCTGAAATTAGATTTTTCTTAATAGTTTAGTTTTGTTTTTATGCCACAGCAAGGGGAATTTTCCATTATTTCAAGGAAGACATATCTTTTAACTACAAAGGAACATCCTTTTGAGGTCTAGCAGATGTGCTAATTAACAGGAGCTGATAATATCTTTTCCAAAGAAATTTGAAGACTGTATTCCTCTGATTCTCTTAGAGAAGATGTGGCTTATGGGCATGTTCCCAGAAAAACATGTTCTTCATAATAATCCATTCCTGTAGGTGTGTAAATAGAACTTTTGATAATTTGCTTCAGTTAAGTTGAAACACAACTGCAAAATGTGTGTCTTCATCCAATTACTGATGCTCTAATAGGAGAGGCCACAGAGAGAGAAACCATGGAGAGCAGCCAAAATCAGGAAGTCAAGGAAACCCAGAAGAAAAAGGACAAGATGTTGCCATGTACATTGCCTTATGACAGAAAAGCCAAGGGACCCCACAAATTACTAGCCAGGCAGAAGATACACACCCTGGGGAAAAAACAAGACTTCAGGCCCCTGAAACCATGAATCAATAAATTCCTGCTGTTAAGACAACTATTGCATGGTATTTGCTTTAACACTTGGGTAATTAACACTGAAGGGCAGGTTTCCTGGCAGTGTCTCTGTTTGGATTTCTGCTGAGAAGCCATTTCTTAATTATATCTTATTTGACATCTGAAGAGGCTAATAATTTTCAAAACCATCAAGTTATGTCTCCTTCTTGTTTATCACTCTTTTGCTGAATTTATTGTTCTCCTCTTGTATTTAATGCAAAGTAAACAGGAAAAATCAGCATTTTCAAAACTTCACGGTGGAAATCTCCTTAGCTACATCACCCAGTTCAATAAACAGTTTCCTCTTTCCACATCTTCCATGCAACTGTCTTGTGAAAACTTCTGCCACTCCATAACTAGACTCGCCTTTGTTTCATCTCTTGAAAAGGAATTACTCACTTTTCTGCAAGTTTGCAATGACAGAATTATCAAACAACATGTGACCTCTGTTAACAATTTCTCAAAGATATTTTATACTTTCACACACACCCTACTCAAAGTCTACTGTCTGATTTCAAATCCACTCTCATATTTTTAGTTTCTTTTGCTGTTGTTATTATAACATCATACCACTTCCAGATACCAAAAAATAATTATTAATTGTGAATTGCTGCCTAAGGTATTTTCCCAAAACACCAAAATTTCAAATGACAAAATTGCATTGTCTCTTGATTTCTGAGGATCATGAATACAGGAGCAGCCCTGATTGATTCCTATGACTCAGTATTTTACTTGCAATTGCCATGAAGTTATCAGCCATGGAAACAATCTCATTGTATTCACAAAAAGGGTATGATATAGGATCTGCCTCTGAGCTCATTCACATGATTTTTGTTATGGCATGAGACCTTGCAATGTGGACATGTCTACATAGTAGTTATCTTTCCTCAGGACAAATAAGTGAGAGAATGAGTGAGAAAAGATGAATGACAGGGTAAACAACAGAGAATCGAGACTTTGCATTACCTAATATCCAAAGTGACATCCCTACGTTTATGCTGTATTCTCTTTATCATAAGTAAGAAACTAAATCCATCTACCTATCAAGATGAGAGTTTGACATATGAATACCAAAAAATGGGCTTCATTGGGAGCATTGTTAGAGCCTGCCTACAATACCTCTTTCCTAAAACAACCCAAATTACCCAGACTATAAATACATTTCAAATATATTTCAAGACATGTCAAGCAATGAAGGACAGATCTTAGAGAGAAAGAACAAATGAGGTAAGACCCATGGTTGCCCCAGTTCACTGCCTTAAGACAATTTTCCAGGTGCTACACAGGGAGGGGAACCCAGGTCAGGTCCATTGAATTCCATAATTTTAGGGGATGGAAATGAGATTCTGGGCAGATTAAGGTTGTTAAAGTTTGCAGGACAGAATACCAGAAAGGAGATACCTGCACAGAAAAATAAGCCATAAGATCTGCAAAAGACTTTTCTCAAGTTTTCAGCCAATATGCTTTTTTCATGACATGTGAGTAAACAGCCCAAGGCCAATAAAGAAGAATGCAAAATATTTAGAGTTAAGAATTTCAGGTGTTCCTACATGGCTGGGAATTGTGTCTGTACCCCAAATCCAAAATGCAACACCTCATAATTAGAAGAATGTTGGATAGAATCACAAAGCTCTTGCCTCAGTAGTTGGGACTAACTAGCCTGGGAATAAACACTCATGTGGACCTAATTATGTATCTTAAAGGAACATCTGAAAACACCAAAATGTTTCTAATTAAATTAACATTGAACTTGAACAAAGCCCAGGTATATTTATAGGAAGGCAAAATACTCACCACCAAAGAGTAAAGTTCACAATATCTATTTTCTCAACAAGGATTACCATATGCAAAAAAGGAGAAAATGCAAGACTTGATGAAGAGATATATCATTTGGACAAAAACTCACCCCCAACTGAGAAAGATGTTAAAATTAGCAGAAGAGTAATTTAAAATTATTAAAGCTATTTTCCATATGTTTAAAAAGTCAAATTAAAGATGCAGGAGTGAGACATCACAAGGCATTATCCCCAAATAGAAGCTTTCTTTAACAAGTAAGAACTGGGAAAAATACTATTCATTAACCTATGGAAAAGAGCTAAAAAGCAAAAAGATATCAAGAGAAGGGCAACTTAAAAATGATAAGAAGAACAATGGCTCCTCATGGCAACTTTGTAGACCCTACCACCAGCTCAAGGTGGAGCTGAGAAAGCCCCCAGTGTGAATCCATGTTCCTGGTCTAGGTGGGAGTAGAGTAAATATTGTGCATACTTCAGGTGAATGTATATCTGTGTATGTGACTGTTTAGAGCAGTTTGTATGTCAGAAAAACCTGTTCTTAAACATAATCCATTTTTGTGGGTCCTAACTGTAAGTAGGACCTTTTGATACGATTACTTCAGCTAAAGTATGGGCTACCTCAATTATGATGGGTCTTAATGCTATTACCAGAGTCCTTTAAGTACAATGAAATTTAGACAGAAATAGTGAAAGGCACATGAATCACGAAGCTGAAGGTTAACAGAATCCTAAGGAGAGGAAGAGGCAAAAAGATGCTGCAATATGCATTCTCATGTGACAGAGGAGTCCAGGGCCAAGTATCACCAGAAGCCATCCCCAGAACACAAGAGCTTTTGGAGAAGAAGCCTCACCTTTAAGATGAACTGAGTTTTTACTTTTTCCTAGCCTCAAAACCATGAACCATTACTTTCCCATGTAAGACATCATTTTACATGGTATTTGATTGTGAAGACAAGAAAATGAAAACAGTGCCAGTCTGTTGGGTGGTTGCCTAAAGGACTGAACCAGGACATTCAACACTTCCTATCCTAGAACCTTCCTGCACATAGAGGTGGCTCATAGAGTTCTCTGACAGTGTTTTAGGAGAATGCCAAATTGCAGATGCCCAGGACAAAGGATTTCTGAAGGTGGGATTTACAATGTGTCATTGTGGACCAGATGGAAACACAGTTTACTGGAAAAAAGAGGACTTTGGGATCCATGTAAACAAGAGAATTAATAGGGCCACTTGCAAGACTGCAAAGAAGAGACAAAAATGAGGCATCAATCAAGCTGGAGGTCTTGAGGGTGCTTGGTTGAAAAAGAATGCAATGCCAGATCCCAGATACCTTGTTGGCTTTGAATGCTTCCCGTCTTTTTACAAGATGAGAAGTTGCAGCTCATCTCCCCTGTTCCTCTTGTTTCCAAAATGTTAACAGTTTGTTTTTATTTATCCCTGTTTCCTTCCCATGGTTCATGAGGCTCTGAAACTACAGGCTTTAATCAGGAGAAAAGATTCTACATTTGATTAGGATTTGTTTTAAATAGTTCAGAAGTAACCAGCTTTCTTTTTTTTTTCTTTTTTCTTTTTTGATTTGTTTTGTTTCATTTCTTAGGTTACCTATCATGAAACTCTACTGTGGCTGCAAAATATGACTATCATAATTTAACCTTCTCTTTTGAATAAATTTGTGTTGTCTAAATTGTTCTTTCTTTCTTTTCATAAGCTAACACAACTCTAAAGATTCTGTTTTTAGTAAAACTGGCAGCAGTTTTACTTAGTAGCCAGTTGGCATTATGGTGCAGATCCTTAATATAACTTCTTTTTTGCTTAAGCCTTGCATGACTATTAGTGCTCTGAAGTCAGTTAAAAACTGCAGAAGTTATAAACAGAGAAGAAAGAGTATCCTATCATACCTAACAAGGACCCCTGAAAATTTTCGTACTGAGTCTGTGTATAGGTTTCAGTTCTGTGTTTCCTGTAAGTTGATCAAAATGCCAGTAAAATCAATGGCTAAAACTGTTTACACTTTTGTTGCATTTATTACTTGAGGTATAAAGCTTATTTTTGTTAACAAAAAAAAGACTTGAACAATACTATAAAACAAATATATATATAAACATTTCACACTACAGCAGCAGGATACACTTTCTTCCCTAGTGCAAAAGGATCATTCTTCAGGATACACCATATGTTAGGTCACAAAACAAGTCTCAATACTTTCAAAAATATTGAAATCATACAAGCATCTTCTTTGATCCCAGGGGAATGCAGCTATAAACTAATAACAGAGAATGAACTGGTAAATTCATAAGTATGTAGAAGTCAAACAACACACTTTTATACAACCAATAGGTCAAAGAAGAAATCAAAAGCAAAAATAGTAAACAAAACACAACATACCAAAACTTATAGGATGCATCAAGGTAACACTTAGAGGGAAACTTACAGCTGAAAAAGCTTACATTTAAAATGAAAAATATCTCAAATGGGAAGCCTAAGCTCACAGCTGAATGAAACAGACCAAGAACAGTAAGCTGAACCCAAAGCAAGATGAAGGAAGGGAATAATAAACATCAGAGTAGATGTAAATGAAATAGAGAATAAAAAGTTAGAAAGAATCGATAAAACCAAAACAGTTCTTTGGAAGATCAATAAAATCAAAGAATCAGTATGTAGCTTAGCAAAGAAAACAAAAGAGAGAAAACACACAGAACTAAAATCATAAATATATAAATATGTATCCTATTACATGGGATACTACTATAAACAACTGCACAACAGCAAATTAGATAATCTATCTGAAACAGATGCATTCCAAGGAATGCACAAACTACCTGTATTGACTCAAGGAGAAACAGAAGATATCAACCAAACAATAAAAAACAGAGCTAGAATCAGTAATCAAAAACTCCCCAATAAAACAGTCCCCAGTAAAAGATGGCTTCACTGGTGAACTTTGTCAAGGATTCTAATAAGAATTAATACCTTTCTTGTGGAAACTCTTACAAAAGTTGAAGAGAACTCATTATAACTTATTCAAGGAAATCAACAACACTCTAATATCACAGCCAAATAAAAATACTACAGGAAAACTACAGAAGAGTATCCTTAGAATATAGACAACAAAATACTCAAGAGAAAATATAGCAAACAAATCAACATCATATTAAAAGAATTATCCATCATGATCAAGATTTAACTCATGTACATGAGTAGTTCAATATAAGAAAATCAGGTAATGTAATGTACCACATTATCAGAATGAAGAGGAAAAAAAATACAAAATCATCTTATTGGCACAAAAAGACAGTTGACAAAAATCATTACCTCTTCTTGATAAAGCCACTTAGAAAACTATAATAAAAGGAAACTTCCTCAACTTTTTTAGGAGCATATATAAAAAACCCAGAGCTAACATTATACTCAATGTTGAGAAAATAAAATTTCTCTGGTAAGATCAGTAACAAGACAAAGATGCCCACTGTGACAAAGGTTATTCAACGTTTTATTTATTAGGAATTATAGCCAGAGAAATTAGAAAATAAAGAGAAATTAAAGGCATCCAAATTGGAAAGGAAGAACTATGACTTGCCCTATTTGAAGATGACATGATCTGTAAGTAAAAGATCATGAAAACTCCACAACAAAGCTACTAGAACTAAAATGACTCAGCAAATTGATAAGGCACAACAGCATGCAAAAATCAGTAATGTATCTATACAATTTCAATGAAAAATATGAAGAGGGAATTAAGTGAAAAATCCATTCAAATTAGAAACTAAGAGAAATAAACATCCAGGAATAAATTTAACCAAGGATATTATATCTTTTAGGACTTCTACATGGAAAACTATAAAACTTTCCTGAAAGAAATCATAGAACATATAAATAAATGGAAGAAAATTCTGTGTTTGTGGATGGAAGAAAAAATATTGTTAAGATGCCAATATGTACTAAGTAATTTACAGATTCAATGAAATCTCAATAAAATTCCAAGAGTTTTCTTTACAGAAATAGAAAAGCATATCATCAAATTCATATAGAACGACAAGGACCCTTGAGTAGCCAAAACTTCTAGAAAAAAAAAGAAGTTGGGGGACTGACTCAATTTCTCAATTTCAAAATTTGTTAAAAGCCATACTAATTTAAAGTGTTTTGCTGGCACAAAGATGAACATATAGACCAATGGAATTGAAGTGAAAGGTCAGAAACAAACACATATATGGCCAGTAATATTTTTGACAAGGTGCTATTGTCCACTCAATGGGGAAAGAATAGTTTCTTCTTCAAAAAATCTTGCTGGTAATACTGGAAATCCACATACAAAAGAGTGGAAATGGACACTTCCTTCACATGATATACAAAAATCAACTCAGAAAGTATCACAACCTAAACATAAGATTGAAAATGTTGAACTCCTAGAGGAAAGCAGAGGGAAATACCTTCAATATCTTGTATTAAGCAAGGGGGTTCTTGCTTACACAGAAATACAAGCAATGAAAGATAAAGAGATTTGTCATTCTTTTAAAAATGTGCATTTATCGACATTACCAATAATTCAAAGAGACAGCCAGTGGAACAGAAAAAAATATTTGTGAACTCTGCTTACAGCAAAACAACAAAAGGCAACAACCTGATTAAAAAATGGGCAAAGGACTTGAATAAATATTTCCCCAAATAAGATACACAAATAAGCAGATGAAAAGGTGCTCAACATCATTAGCCATTAGAGAAATATAAATTAAAATGTTAATGAGATATCATCTCACACCCACTAGAATGGTTATGTTTTTAAAAGACCCAGCAAATAATAAGTGCTAGAGAAAGTGCAGAGAAATACAACCCTCGTATATTGGTGGTGGGAATGTAAAACATTGAAGCTTCTGTAGGAAACTGGTAATCCTAGAATTGTTAAAATAGAAACCACCATATGATCCAGCAATCCCACTTCTAGGAATATATCCAAAAGAAATTAAAGCAGAGACTTTGACAGATATTAGTATACCAATATTCACAGATGCATTACTCACATTTGCCAAAAGGTGGAAGCAACTCAAATGTCTAAAAGCAGATGTATGGATAACAAGAATATGTATTTACATACAATTGAGTATTGCTCAGCCTTACAAAGAAATGAAGTTCTGATTAAATGCCACTAAATGATGAAACTTGAAGAGGGACAAAATCAGATACAAAGTGATAGTCATTGCATGATTCCTCTTGTACAAAATAGCTAGAATATAGAAACAAATAATTTAGATTCCCAGGGGCAGGGAGAGCAGGAATGGTGAGATAATACCTGTAGAGATATAGGGCTTCTTTTTGAGATGATGAGAAGGTTCTAGTAATGGATGGTGTTGTGGGTCACACAATATTTTGAATGTGATTAATCCTGAAGAATGGTTTGATTGAATGCAGTTGAATTCGGGAAGTTTATGTTGTATGTATATTTTAACAATTTAAAAACTAAGAAGACAACAACAATTAAATGCAACCCATAATTCTGGACTGGATTTAACATTGGAAGACTAAAGGCCCAAAAGGATATTAATGGTATTTGTGGAAAAAATGGAATATAGACTCTAAGTTTTGTGTCAATATTAAACTTCCTGAACTTGCTAACAGTTCTTAAGATGGTATGTAACTGAACATCCTTGTTCTTAGGATATGTATAAGAAAAGTATTACATGTTCAAGGAACATAATGTATAAACTCAAATATTTAGACAGGTGATAGAAAAATAGATGAAAAATGGATAGATAGGTGGTACATAGAATGATTCATCAAATTGGCAAAATGTTAAAACTGATCAATCTGTGTAGTTAGAGGAGTTTGTTGCATGAGTTTGAATTATTTGTGCACTTGTCCTGCAAGTTTGAATTTTCAAAATAAAAAGTGTATGGAAAAAAGTTAGAGATATAGAGGATATAAAACACCAAAATGGAGCTCTTAAAAATAAAAATTAAATTCTGTGAGTTGAAAATTAAATGGATTGGCCTTAATGTTGGCTTGATTAATTGCATATTTTAGAAGTAATGATTAGTGAAGTTGAGAACATAGCAATACAGAATAAGCAAAATAAAACTCAGAAAGAAAATGGACTTTTAAAATAATGAAAGAATCATCAGTAATTTGGAGGCCATGATTAGTCAAAATCAATCATCTAACTGGTGAGTCTGAAAGAGAAAATTGCACATGGATAGAAAACATTTTGGAAGTTGTAATGGATGAAAGTTTCCAAATCTTGTAAAAAATGAAAACAATAATGTCACAGATTCAAGGATCTCATAAGACCTCAAGAAAAATAAACATGAAGAAAACTCAACCAAACACATACAATAAAAATGATGAAAATCAATAATAAGAGAAAATGCCCAAGCAGCCAGAAGAAGAAAATATTCCATAGAGAAGAATGAAGATAAAGATGACAAGAGGTTTCTCATTAGAAAGAATGTAAGAGATAAGGCAGAAAATATTTAAATTTCTGAACTAAAACTGTCAACATATAATTGTACATCCAATAAAAATAAATTTCAAAAATGAATACAGAGTTATCCATCTAAGATTGTGGCATAGAGAGGAGTGAAAGCTAAGTAGTCCCCCTGGAACAACTAAAAAAACCAGAAACAATGAGTAAATAATCTAGAATAACTGCATGGGGACAAACATGGCCATCCACTCATCATACATCACCCTGAATAGGGAGGAATGCCTGAGATCACAGCATAAAATCTGTAAGTAAAAACTGCAGATCCAAATCGGGAGACCCCTCCCCCAACAGCCTGAGCTGCAAAGCCTCGTGGTGCCAGAGAGAAGCTCTCTCCCAGCAAGTGAATATAGCTCAGCTGAGCTCCAACTGGGGTTTTAATTAGCAAGTGTGAACTGCTCACTAGAAGGTACAAATCCCCAACAAGCAGACAGAAGTTTGGGTGATGACTGACCTTGGAGAGCCAGAGAGTCACCTTGGACTAGCTCTGAAGGGGACTCTCTATTCCTTTTTTGACTCAGTGGAGAAAGCCTCAGCCATTTTCAGTCCCCATTTCTGTGACCCAGACAAGGGTATAGCACAGGCAGAGAGAGGCCATTGAAATGCTAATGACCTCTGCATAGGGGGTCTATCTTTTCTGACAGGAAAGGGGTGTGCCCCAGCTCTACTACCTGCCTTTCATTCAGAACTTTGGGAAAAAGAGCCATACCTCCGTACACCAGTCAAGAATTATAGGCTAACAGGTGCCACCAGCTGGGCAGAAAAGCACAGTGACTGCAGGCATCAGAGGGTGTACCAATTTTCTAAGACACACCCTCAGGGAACCCAGATATTGAATATTTCTTCCTTCTTGGATCTTAGCCCATTCTGGCCTGGGGAGGCCTGATTGGGGTAACCAAGGAAACCATGCCTAGACAACAGAAAACTACAACCTACATGAAGAAAAATGAGGTTGTGGCCCAGTCAGGGGAACAAACTTGCACTTCAACTGTGATGCAGGAATTGAAACAACAAATAATAAGTCAAATCAAAAAGTTTAGGGACGATATGGTGAAAGAGCTGAACCATAAAATGAAAACATGAGACGTACATAAGGTAGAAATTGAAAGTTCAAAAAACCAACTGGCAAAATCCATGGAAATGAAAGGCAAAACACAAGAGATGAAAGACACAATGGAGCATACAACAGCAGATCTCAAGAGGCAGAAGAAAACATTTAGGAACTGGATAATAAGGCAACTGAAAGCCTACACACAAAAGAACAGATAGAGAAAAGAATGGAAAAATAGAAGCAACATCTCTGGGAACTTAAACACAAAATGAAAAGCAAGAATTTACATGTCATTGGTGTCCCAGAAGGAGGGAAAAGGGACAGAAGCAATAATAGAGGAAATAATTAATGAAAATTTCCCATCACTTATGAAAGACATAAAATTATAGATACAAGAAGCACAGCATACCCCAAACAGAATAGATCTGACTAGGCCTATGCCAAGACACTTAATCAGATTATCAAACATCAAAGATAAAGGGAGAATCCTGAAAGCAGCAAGAGAAAAGTGATCCATCACATACAAAAGAAGCTTGATAAGACTATGTGTGGATTTCTCAATAGAAACCATGGAGGCAAGAAGGAAGTGGGGTGATATATTTAAGTACTGAAAGAGGAAAACCACCAACCAAAAATCCTATATCTGGCAAAACTATCCTTCAGATATGAGGGAAAGCTTAAAATATTCTTTGACAAATAGACAATGACAGAGTTTGTGAACAAGATACTTGCTCTACAGGAAACACTAAAGGAAGCACTGCAAACAGAAAGGAAAAGAGAGGAATGAGGGGTTTGGAAAACAATTTGAGGAGATAGCACAACAATGTAATTACACTGAACAAAGATGACAGTGAATATGGTTGAAAGAGGAAGGCTGGGATCATGTGGGACACCAGAACAAAAGGAAAATGATAGAGACTGGGACTGTGTAACTTAGGGAAACCTAGGGTGCTCAACAATTGTAATAAAAGGTACAAATATGTTTTTTCATGAGGTAGAACAAATGAATGTCAATATTGCAAGGTGTTAAAAATAGGTGGGATTGGGAGAAAATATAATCAATGCAAACTAGAGGGTAGAATTAACAGAAACATTGTATTATGCATCCTTTAAGGTAACAAAAACAAAATACCAAAGCTAAATGCATATGGGGGGTGGGGAATAGGGGAAGGATATGGGGCTCCTGGCATTGGTGATGTTGTCTGACTCTTTATTCTACTTTAGGTTAATGCTATCTTTCCTTTTGTCACTTTCCAGCTATTGAGTTTTCATTTGTTTGTTTGTTTGTTTTCTCTCTCTCTTGCCTTTTTTTTTTTGCCTCTCTGCCTTCTTTGACTCTTCCTCCATCTTTGTGGAAGAAATGTCCTTATATAGAGAGTGGAAATGGTGCTCAATACATAAATATGTGACTATACAGGGAACCAATGATTACTTAGGATGGAATATAGTGTTTGAGCAAAACCATCTTAAAAGAAATGGGTTGATGAAGAAACCTTGAGGGCATTACATTGAGTGAAATAAGACAGACACATAAAGATAAATATTGCAGGGTCTCACAGATATGAACTAATTACAATATGTAAACTCATAGGCATGAAATATGTTACCAAGATACAGAATGAGACTAAAGAATGGGAAACGGTTGCTTATTATGAGCGGAATGTTCAACTAGGATGAAATTAAATATTTGGAAATGGACAGGGGGTGATGGTAGCATGTAATGAGAATAACTAACAGTGCTAAAAGTTGTGTGAATGTGGTGGAAAGGGTAAGCTCAGAGTCACACATGTCACCAGAAAAGAAAGCTGGAGGGTTGAAAGATGGGAATATATAAAATAGTGAATCTTGTGATGGACAATGCCTGTGATTAACTACACAAATATTAGAAATCTCTCTCACAAACTAGAACAAATGTATGTCACTATAACTAGAGGTTAATAATAGGCATATAGGGAAAAATATATACCTATTACAAAGTATATACTGCAGTTAGTAGTATTTTAACATTCTTTTATCAACAGTAAGAAATGTACTATACCAAATCTATGAATCAATAATGGAGCGGGGCATGGTTAGGAGTATGGGAGGATTGAAGTTTTCTTTTGTTGTCTTTATTTCTTTTCTGGACTAGTAAACATGTTCTAAATATTGAAAAAACATAATTGTGTTGAAGGATGCACAGCTGTATGGTGGTACTATGGGCAATTGATTGTACACTTTGGATCTTTGGATAATTGTATGGTATCTGAACAATCTCAGTAAAAAAAAAATATATATATATATATAAATAGATTGGGGTGATGAATGCACAACTATATGATGGTACTGTGAACAGCTGATTGTACACCATGGATGATTGTATGGTATATGAATATATCTCAATAAAACTGAATTAAAAAAAAGAATACAAAATACAGACTTCTACAGATGTTACAAATGAAAGAATTCATCAGCAGCAGAAAATTTATTACACTAAAATGTAAAAGGAAGTCTTTCTAGAAGAACAATAATAATATGTATCTAAAATATGGATCCATACAAAGGAACTGAGAGTATCAGAAATGGTAACTATGTGTCTAAATATATGTTACATTTGTTATAATTAAAAATACTATAAGAGATAATTGACTTTAAACAGAAATGATATCAATGTATTGTGGAGTTCATCACATATCTCAAAGTGAAATGAATGTTGAAAGTAGTCCAAAAGCCATGAGAGGACAAATGAAAATATATTATTCTAAGATTATTATACTACATGTAACATGTTACAATATTAAAAGAAGGTAAATGTAGATGAGTTAAAGATTATACAGTAAATCTAAAAGCAGCAACCAATATTAGAAAACAAATAATTATAACTAAAAAGGGAATAGGGAAGGTAAAATATACTTAATTCAAACAAAACCCAAAAATGTAGCATAAATGAATGAGGCACAGTTTAGGTTAAAAGATAAGAAAAGGGCAACATGGTATTATCAAACCTAAACTAGAGATAATTATGATTAATGCAAATAGTCCATACACCACAATTAAAAGAAAGAGATTCACTGACAGAATTGAAAAATAAGACCAACTCTATGAAGCCTTCAAAAATACAGTTTTAATTATAAACTTATATACTAAAAGGAAAGATATAAATATATGAAACATTAACACTAATTGAAAGAAAACTGGGGTGGATAATTTTTTTTAATTTTTATCAGGATAACATAGACCAGAGGAAAATATTATCAGAGTGAAAAAAAGGTAATTTCAGAATGATGAAGAGGTCAATTCATTAAGATGACATTTAAAAACATCACAAAATTTTATGCATGAAATAACAGAGTTATAAAATATACAAAGAGAAACTGTTAGGAAAAATAGATATATGAACAATTTAATTGGAGGTATTGATACCTCTCCTTTTCTTCAGTGATTCCTGAGATAAAAGATAATGTTCTTTTTTGTTCCAGTTTTTTGAACTTTGTAACTATTTTCCTTATGGCCTACTATATGGTCTATGTACAAATGTCCAATGTGTATTTGCAAAGACTGTATAATATGCAGTTTTGGGATATAGTGTGCCAGAAATCACAATTAGTTTTCTTTTTCTTTTTGGCAAATTGTTTGCTCATGTTTTTCTTTTTTTGTGCCTCTTCTTATTTTTATCCATTTGTTCTGTCAGTTAAATTTGAGTTAAATATTAAGATGTTTAATTACAATAGTTTTATTTCCCTTTTCTCTTTTTAGTTCTCTTAATTTTGTTGTATATATTGTGATTCTTCATTATTGTACCCATGAAAACACTATGACATCTTATTTGACTGAATATTTCAAAATGAGCTTTATAAAGTTTAAAGATGGCTATTTTTACTGGAAAAATGGTATCCAAATTTTATTGTGCACAATAAAATATCAATCAATATGAGAGGGAAAAATGTAGGAAACTATGTAAATGTATTGTGTTGCCATTATATTAAATAACATCATTTATACGTTGCTAACAGAATAAAGCTTTTCTACATTTACAAATATAAAAATGTGTAAATGTATAGTCATATATGAGGTAAAGAAGTATTAGTTTATTGAAAATGTTATATAATTCATTAAAAAGGTTGCAAGAAAATAATAGTTTGCAATGTATTACATATGATCAGTTAACTATCATCAGTACCCTGTGATAATAACAATCAGAATTAACAGAAGTGTTAGTGCTATTTGCAATGAGTAACAATAATTACTCCAATTAACATATCTAGAAAGCAAATCTGTGATATATTAGCTAATTTCTCAGCAAGATTGCTTATACCTGGGAAGCTATTCGGTATTGCAAACTATTTTGTCAACCACTAGAGAGCATTTGCCTGCTTCAAGTGTTACTATTGGGATATGGGCCTTGATACGTAAGTCACCTATTCAAAACTCTACTTAAAAACACAGTTCCACAATTTTAAATATATTGAAAAGATGCCTCAGATGCAACATACATGGAAATAGAAAGAAAACACAACTATTTTTGGTTTCATGGCATGGAGAGTTTATTACCTTCCAGAATAATACATAATACATCATAATACATAATACATCAGTCCTAAACTTTATCAACATGTCACTGGCTTACATTTCATAAATATTAATATTTGCTTTCAATTAAAATATTATTATTTAAAATTAATTCTTCCACATTATAAAAACACAAGGTAAGTTATCCTTGATCTCCCTGACCAACCACAGAGTCCTCAGATGCTTCTTTTTTATTAATAACATAATTCATATCTTAGTGTTAATTTATAGACAGTTTTTAGATATTCTTGTATTCATTTTTGGATATATTTTAAATATATGACAAAAAGTGATTCACTCTCTAATTGCAAAAGGAGATCAGGAAAATTTCACATAGAATGTAACAATTTTTGGACTAAATTTTTTAATGGAGAATAATTGAAAAGAGAAATATTTAGCAAATATACAACTGTTTACCAGTGCTATTTCAGTCATCAAGGGAATGTGAATTTTGGGTAGTGGAAATAAAATAAAATATATGTGTCATTTCTCACCTGGCACATAATCAATGGAAGGTTACTTAGAAATCAAGTTAGGTCACCCAAAGGGGAAATGGGAAAGAATTTTAATTTTGAATCATATTTTGATGACATAGTAAAAATGGAACAGGTTGAAATGTTTACTCTGTCATTTTCCTGAACAAAGCTTTCTCCTAGTAATTCTCCTTACAGCTTCCTTAATCTGTTTGTTTCTAGGACTGTAGATCATAGGATTCAACAAAGGAGGGACTATAGAATAGAACACAGAAGTGATCATATCATGAATTGTGGGTGAATGGGAGGTTGGCTTCATATATATAGCAGCAATTGAGCTGACAAAGGCAGTCACCACAAGAATGTGGGGGACACAGGTGGAAAAGGCCTTTCCTTGCTCTCTCCTCATTGGAAACTTGAGCACAGTAGAAAATATGTGAACATAAGACCTGGTAATAATTGCAAAAGAGCCAACAAGAGTCACCACTGCAGAGATAAAAACTGAAATTTCATTGCTTAAGGTGTCAGAGCAGGAGAGATTCAGTAGTGGAGAGATGTCACAGCAGAACTGATGGACCATGTTGGACTGACAGAAGGACAGCTGGAATGTGTTTCCAGTGTGGAATCCGGAGTAGACCACACCACTGAGTACTGCCACCAGGGTCATCTGGACACAGACCTGATAGTTCATGATCATAGGGTACTGGAGGGGCTGGCAGATGGCCACATAGCGGTCATGGGCCATGATGCTGAGGAACAGCAGCTCTGTGTAAACAAGGAAAATCACAAAGAAGACCTGAGCTGCACATCCTGCAATGGAGATCACCCTGCTGTCAAGCAGGAAGATGACACATGCCTTGGGTATTATAACAGAAATATAGCACATGTCCAAGACAGACAGATTCCTAAGAAAGAAATACATGGGGGTATGAAGACTATGGTCAAGTGTGGTGACTGTGACAATGAGAAGGTTTCCCATCAGGGTTGCCAAGTATGTCAATAGAAATAGCATGGTGTGCAAGGCTCTGCGCTCCCACACATCAGAAAATCTTGTAAGCAAAAATTCAGTCACCATGGTAGAGTTGAGCATCTTTGGGCAATTCACCTTGGTCCTGAAGAGGCAGACAAGTAATCTCTAGAAAATATGTTGGAGAAATTAGCCAAACTACATTTATTGACTCACAATTATCCAATTTCATTCTCTCTTATTTGTATTGTATAGCAAGATATCACATCATGTTTCCAGGGTTGTGTAAATCACTTCCAGGATACGGGTTGCATGAAAATAATCTTTAAGAGCTGGTGCCTATGTTTGCAAATATTATTTCACTTACCAAATAAACTTAACATATCACTTACCATATAAAATGGACACACTGGAGGCCTGGAAGATAAATTGATTTAATATAGGTAATTTGTATGTGTCTCTGATGTATTAGTAATATTCTATAAATGTTAATACCAAGTAGAATGTGACTGGAGATAACAGGCTGATTTTCTGGACCTCTGAAAATTACACTATCAATTGTAATCCATTCTCTGCCTACCAAGAGGAAAATTATTTTTATTTCAACTTCTACCACTGTGACTTTTGATACTATTTTTATATTTGAGTCTTCCACACCTCTTGTAATTTTTAATAGTTTGTTAGATTCTTTCTGACTCTCTTGTTTATTCCATAGCCTAGATACAATAATCAAACACATGAATTATATTAACACTAGCTTTTATTTATCCAAAATGTCCTATGCAGTTTACTTGATTTGTATATTATGTACTGTAATTCTCATTGAAACTCTGCAAAATGGGAAGTGAAGTATTCCATTTTAAAAATAAAAGAGTAGGTCACTGAAAGGTCAAGGACACTTAACTAACAATGAAAATGTATATTGAAGAGCATGCCTTCGAAGAAATGATTGCTCATATAGCATAACACCATATTATGCATTTCCTCCACCAGAACTCCTAATCATTCAGAGCTTCACTTCTTTGGAGGACAACAATTTACATTCTTTATTTAGGCTGAACAATCACAAGCATGGCTACATTCTAACCTTCTGACTACAGCATGATCCAGGAGACCCCAAATTTTGGGTTGATTTAAATCTCAATGATGCAGAGCCAAAAAGTTTTTCCTACATATTGAGTATTATTATCTACCCCAGTCTCTTCCCAATATCAGCATTCTGCTTTTGTCCATTTAAACTATTTTAAGAGATTTGTACTAATAAAGAATTTCAATATAAATAGTTTTTATGTATATTCACTTATTTTTTTTCTCCATATCTGCTATCTTAATATGAAGAGAATCATTCATATCTAAGGCTAACTCACAAACTTACCTAGAGTCCTTCTCCTCTTTCACTGATGCCAATGTCTCCCATTAACTGCCATAAGATTTTCTGCTTCCCCATGTAATCCTTGAATATAAATAAATACTTAGTTTCTTCTTTTTAAAAAACAACACATCACTTATAACTCTCATTAAGTAGATATTACCTGTGAAAATTAGTGTTTATTTAAAAGTGATATCAAGTTCACTAATAAAGTCAGTTGTTTCTTCCGTTTTGTGGAAAAATAGTCATGCTTTCCTTTAATATGTGAATGTATTTCAGAACTTAAGTAAGCTGAGATAGAAAACATTGCTGGATGTATGGGTCATTAATGACTGTTGAACTCATATGCAATTCCTTAATAATGTTCTCTTTCAAAATTGTGGCCCACAGAGAAACCCCTAGTGAATGCTGAAGTGCACAAGGTATTCTTCTGGATATGATTAAACTGTGAATTTTACTTGCTGCATTGAAATGGCAGAATTCATGTTTTCAGACCTGCTTACACTTGTACTCTGTTATTCTTACTGATAATGGAATGTTCACTGTGCCCTCACATTTGACATTCTTATTTCCTGGTTACCTTTTCCTTGTGATCAGTGTAACCACTTTCCACAGAGAACCCCTGCTACATGACAGAAGATAGGGCAAGTCTCACTTGCAGACTGCCTCCTACTGTCAACACTAAGCACTTTCCATCTTTTTGTCCCTTTTCATTTCAGGATGCTTCAAACTTTTTCAATAATTATTTCTTGTTTTGTTGTTGTTGTTGTTGCTTTATACCAATCTGTTTACTGAAAATTTATTAACAGCATAGTGTTAAAATCTTGGTTAAAAATTGGTGTTTCAATATTTATACTAGATCTGTCTATAAATATATACATATATAAAGATATATAGAGTAGCTCAATAGTAGCTCAATATACATTAATATACCATGTATAGAGAGTAGCTATACTGAAATTATATCACTTTTATTCTGAAGATTGAGATCTTAAAATAATTGCTTAAATTATTCCTCACTGAAGTCCACATCAGACAACTACCACCATATAAAGAAATGCAACAGGCTTTCACAGTTTGAACACAGAATGAAAAAATACAAATTATTTCACAATTACCAATCAATTTTAGGTTTCTAACTTGAATTTCCCTGTAGCACTGTAGCAGATTTAAAACTTCATAGACATCAGGGGAAGAAAAATTTTGCAACCTGACTCTGCCATTTAATTGCTATACAGCTATGGAGAGTCTCTCAAATATCTTTGAACCTCAATTTCCTTATCTACAAGAATTGTAATACTTGCTACCTCATGAAATTAATATTTTTAAAATATTTCAAATAAATGAGAAACTCAAAATAGTAGCTATGCTGAAGGAAAGTAAGTGAAAAAGAAATACAAATCCAAAATATGTTAAATATGTGATTCCTATGGAACTTAATGTTTGTTCTAGTTTATATTCATAGTGCTATTTTAAAAAAAAGCAAATGAAGTAAAGGAAAGGCAGCACTCTGCATTTGCTCATGTAATTTTCTGTTAATTGGAATATGACAGTATAAAATGTCCTACATAGGTTAATAGAAATTGTAAAAACCAGATCCTTTCTTTACATGCAGCCCAGCATATGGGCACAGTAAAATTTTCCCAGGGTAACTAGATTATTGCATGGGTGCTCCTATCAATCAAAGTGTAAAGGCAAATGAACTTTTGCTTTTTTCTGCAAAGGTTTAAGAATTTCTGATCCTAAAGGCTTAGAGTATATACTTTACAAACTAAGTATTTTACTTATTATTCCACACATCCATCTAATCTTTAATTTATTTAAAATTAATCTTTTAAAATATTTTGGGGTGAATTATATAGAATTTTTCTGGATGTTCTGGGGATCAATCATAAGCAAATTCTTACCTGTTTCTCATGATGTAATAGAAGAAAGCCCTAGAGTTACAATTGAAATTATAAAAGCTTATGTACACATTTTGACAGGGAATCTCTTATTCACTTTTACCACCTGAACTTATGGCACAGTGCTTGGTAATAGAAATATTAGGTAAATATTTGTGGAAATTATTACTTGATTGGTAATGATATACATAAATCACTATTTTCACTCTTTTAGATAAAACACAACCCATGAGAATTAAATTTGTTTAAATATAATTTTAAACTGTCTTTCAAGATGTGTAATCTTTGGGCAGCATGCACAGCCATTTTTTTCCCTGTCATGTTTTGCATGACCTGGTAGAACCTGGTCATGTTTCTACCAGGAACAGTGTTGATATCATTTTACTCTGTGTTTCAATGAACAGCTAAAAACTGTGCTAAAACTTATGGGACAGCATTATTTAATGCAGTGAATAAAAAAGTAGAGTTTTGTCTTATTGTGTCTGTACCTTCCCTGTGTATACTTTCTATTCAAATCCCCTTGACATTATCCCTCAAAAATCAAGCGAGAAGTTCAGGGAAGAAATGAGGGTGATTCCTGAAGGGAAAGTAAAGAGATGAGAAAAGAATTATTAACAAAAAGACTCACAAGTTAATAGCTTTCCTTAAGCTGTCTAGACAGGATACATTTCTGTT
>NW_023637579.1:0-48088 GCF_015220235.1 Choloepus didactylus
AACCCTAACCCTAACCCTAACCCTAACCCTAACCCTAACCCTAACCCTAACCCTAACCCTAACCCTAACCCTAACCCTAACCCTAACCCTAACCCTAACCCTAACCCTAACCCTAACCCTAACCCTAACCCTAACCCTAACCCTAACCCTAACCCTAACCCTAACCCTAACCCTAACCCTAACCCTAACCCTAACCCTAACCCTAACCCTAACCCTAACCCTAACCCTAACCCTAACCCTAACCCTAACCCTAACCCTAACCCTAACCCTAACCCTAACCCTAACCCTAACCCTAACCCTAACCCTAACCCTAACCCTAACCCTAACCCTAACCCTAACCCTAACCCTAACCCTAACCCTAACCCTAACCCTAACCCTAACCCTAACCCTAACCCTAACCCTAACCCTAACCCTAACCCTAACCCTAACCCTAACCCTAACCCTAACCCTAACCCTAACCCTAACCCTAACCCTAACCCTAACCCTAACCCTAACCCTAACCCTAACCCTAACCCTAACCCTAACCCTAACCCTAACCCTAACCCTAACCCTAACCCTAACCCTAACCCTAACCCTAACCCTAACCCTAACCCTAACCCTAACCCTAACCCTAACCCTAACCCTAACCCTAACCCTAACCCTAACCCTAACCCTAACCCTAACCCTAACCCTAACCCTAACCCTAACCCTAACCCTAACCCTAACCCTAACCCTAACCCTAACCCTAACCCTAACCCTAACCCTAACCCTAACCCTAACCCTAACCCTAACCCTAACCCTAACCCTAACCCTAACCCTAACCCTAACCCTAACCCTAACCCTAACCCTAACCCTAACCCTAACCCTAACCCTAACCCTAACCCTAACCCTAACCCTAACCCTAACCCTAACCCTAACCCTAACCCTAACCCTAACCCTAACCCTAACCCTAACCCTAACCCTAACCCTAACCCTAACCCTAACCCTAACCCTAACCCTAACCCTAACCCTAACCCTAACCCTAACCCTAACCCTAACCCTAACCCTAACCCTAACCCTAACCCTAACCCTAACCCTAACCCTAACCCTAACCCTAACCCTAACCCTAACCCTAACCCTAACCCTAACCCTAACCCTAACCCTAACCCTAACCCTAACCCTAACCCTAACCCTAACCCTAACCCTAACCCTAACCCTAACCCTAACCCTAACCCTAACCCTAACCCTAACCCTAACCCTAACCCTAACCCTAACCCTAACCCTAACCCTAACCCTAACCCTAACCCTAACCCTAACCCTAACCCTAACCCTAACCCTAACCCTAACCCTAACCCTAACCCTAACCCTAACCCTAACCCTAACCCTAACCCTAACCCTAACCCTAACCCTAACCCTAACCCTAACCCTAACCCTAACCCTAACCCTAACCCTAACCCTAACCCTAACCCTAACCCTAACCCTAACCCTAACCCTAACCCTAACCCTAACCCTAACCCTAACCCTAACCCTAACCCTAACCCTAACCCTAACCCTAACCCTAACCCTAACCCTAACCCTAACCCTAACCCTAACCCTAACCCTAACCCTAACCCTAACCCTAACCCTAACCCTAACCCTAACCCTAACCCTAACCCTAACCCTAACCCTAACCCTAACCCTAACCCTAACCCTAACCCTAACCCTAACCCTAACCCTAACCCTAACCCTAACCCTAACCCTAACCCTAACCCTAACCCTAACCCTAACCCTAACCCTAACCCTAACCCTAACCCTAACCCTAACCCTAACCCTAACCCTAACCCTAACCCTAACCCTAACCCTAACCCTAACCCTAACCCTAACCCTAACCCTAACCCTAACCCTAACCCTAACCCTAACCCTAACCCTAACCCTAACCCTAACCCTAACCCTAACCCTAACCCTAACCCTAACCCTAACCCTAACCCTAACCCTAACCCTAACCCTAACCCTAACCCTAACCCTAACCCTAACCCTAACCCTAACCCTAACCCTAACCCTAACCCTAACCCTAACCCTAACCCTAACCCTAACCCTAACCCTAACCCTAACCCTAACCCTAACCCTAACCCTAACCCTAACCCTAACCCTAACCCTAACCCTAACCCTAACCCTAACCCTAACCCTAACCCTAACCCTAACCCTAACCCTAACCCTAACCCTAACCCTAACCCTAACCCTAACCCTAACCCTAACCCTAACCCTAACCCTAACCCTAACCCTAACCCTAACCCTAACCCTAACCCTAACCCTAACCCTAACCCTAACCCTAACCCTAACCCTAACCCTAACCCTAACCCTAACCCTAACCCTAACCCTAACCCTAACCCTAACCCTAACCCTAACCCTAACCCTAACCCTAACCCTAACCCTAACCCTAACCCTAACCCTAACCCTAACCCTAACCCTAACCCTAACCCTAACCCTAACCCTAACCCTAACCCTAACCCTAACCCTAACCCTAACCCTAACCCTAACCCTAACCCTAACCCTAACCCTAACCCTAACCCTAACCCTAACCCTAACCCTAACCCTAACCCTAACCCTAACCCTAACCCTAACCCTAACCCTAACCCTAACCCTAACCCTAACCCTAACCCTAACCCTAACCCTAACCCTAACCCTAACCCTAACCCTAACCCTAACCCTAACCCTAACCCTAACCCTAACCCTAACCCTAACCCTAACCCTAACCCTAACCCTAACCCTAACCCTAACCCTAACCCTAACCCTAACCCTAACCCTAACCCTAACCCTAACCCTAACCCTAACCCTAACCCTAACCCTAACCCTAACCCTAACCCTAACCCTAACCCTAACCCTAACCCTAACCCTAACCCTAACCCTAACCCTAACCCTAACCCTAACCCTAACCCTAACCCTAACCCTAACCCTAACCCTAACCCTAACCCTAACCCTAACCCTAACCCTAACCCTAACCCTAACCCTAACCCTAACCCTAACCCTAACCCTAACCCTAACCCTAACCCTAACCCTAACCCTAACCCTAACCCTAACCCTAACCCTAACCCTAACCCTAACCCTAACCCTAACCCTAACCCTAACCCTAACCCTAACCCTAACCCTAACCCTAACCCTAACCCTAACCCTAACCCTAACCCTAACCCTAACCCTAACCCTAACCCTAACCCTAACCCTAACCCTAACCCTAACCCTAACCCTAACCCTAACCCTAACCCTAACCCTAACCCTAACCCTAACCCTAACCCTAACCCTAACCCTAACCCTAACCCTAACCCTAACCCTAACCCTAACCCTAACCCTAACCCTAACCCTAACCCTAACCCTAACCCTAACCCTAACCCTAACCCTAACCCTAACCCTAACCCTAACCCTAACCCTAACCCTAACCCTAACCCTAACCCTAACCCTAACCCTAACCCTAACCCTAACCCTAACCCTAACCCTAACCCTAACCCTAACCCTAACCCTAACCCTAACCCTAACCCTAACCCTAACCCTAACCCTAACCCTAACCCTAACCCTAACCCTAACCCTAACCCTAACCCTAACCCTAACCCTAACCCTAACCCTAACCCTAACCCTAACCCTAACCCTAACCCTAACCCTAACCCTAACCCTAACCCTAACCCTAACCCTAACCCTAACCCTAACCCTAACCCTAACCCTAACCCTAACCCTAACCCTAACCCTAACCCTAACCCTAACCCTAACCCTAACCCTAACCTAACCCTAACCCTAACCCTAACCCTAACCCTAACCCTAACCCTAACCCTAACCCTAACCCTAACCCTAACCCTAACCCTAACCCTAACCCTAACCCTAACCCTAACCCTAACCCTAACCCTAACCCTAACCCTAACCCTAACCCTAACCCTAACCCTAACCCTAACCCTAACCCTAACCCTAACCCTAACCCTAACCCTAACCCTAACCCTAACCCTAACCCTAACCCTAACCCTAACCCTAACCCTAACCCTAACCCTAACCCTAACCCTAACCCTAACCCTAACCCTAACCCTAACCCTAACCCTAACCCTAACCCTAACCCTAACCCTAACCCTAACCCTAACCCTAACCCTAACCCTAACCCTAACCCTAACCCTAACCCTAACCCTAACCCTAACCCTAACCCTAACCCTAACCCTAACCCTAACCCTAACCCTAACCCTAACCCTAACCCTAACCCTAACCCTAACCCTAACCCTAACCCTAACCCTAACCCTAACCCTAACCCTAACCCTAACCCTAACCCTAACCCTAACCCTAACCCTAACCCTAACCCTAACCCTAACCCTAACCCTAACCCTAACCCTAACCCTAACCCTAACCCTAACCCTAACCCTAACCCTAACCCTAACCCTAACCCTAACCCTAACCCTAACCCTAACCCTAACCCTAACCCTAACCCTAACCCTAACCCTAACCCTAACCCTAACCCTAACCCTAACCCTAACCCTAACCCTAACCCTAACCCTAACCCTAACCCTAACCCTAACCCTAACCCTAACCCTAACCCTAACCCTAACCCTAACCCTAACCCTAACCCTAACCCTAACCCTAACCCTAACCCTAACCCTAACCCTAACCCTAACCCTAACCCTAACCCTAACCCTAACCCTAACCCTAACCCTAACCCTAACCCTAACCCTAACCCTAACCCTAACCCTAACCCTAACCCTAACCCTAACCCTAACCCTAACCCTAACCCTAACCCTAACCCTAACCCTAACCCTAACCCTAACCCTAACCCTAACCCTAACCCTAACCCTAACCCTAACCCTAACCCTAACCCTAACCCTAACCCTAACCCTAACCCTAACCCTAACCCTAACCCTAACCTAACCCTAACCCTAACCCTAACCCTAACCCTAACCCTAACCCTAACCCTAACCCTAACCCTAACCCTAACCCTAACCCTAACCCTAACCCTAACCCTAACCCTAACCCTAACCCTAACCCTAACCCTAACCCTAACCCTAACCCTAACCCTAACCCTAACCCTAACCCTAACCCTAACCCTAACCCTAACCCTAACCCTAACCCTAACCCTAACCCTAACCCTAACCCTAACCCTAACCCTAACCCTAACCCTAACCCTAACCCTGGACCCTAACCCCGGACCCTAACCCCGGACCCTAACCCTAACCCTGGACCCTAACCCCGGACCCTAACCCCGGACCCTAACCCCGGACCCCTAACCCCGGACCCCTAACCCCGGACCCTAACCCCGGACCCTAACCCCGGACCCTAACCCCTGGACCCTAACCCCTGGACCCGGACCCTAACCCCTGGACCCGGACCCTAACCCCGGACCCTAACCCCTGGACCCGGACCCTAACCCCTGGACCCGGACCCTAACCCCTGGACCCGGACCCTGGACCCTAACCCCTGGACCCGGACCCGGACCCGGACCCGGACCCTGGACCCGGACCCTGGACCCGGACCCGGACCCGGACCCTGGCACCTGGCCCCGGACCCTGGCACCTGACCCCGGACCCTGGCACCTGGCCCCGGACCCTGGCACCTGGCCCCGGACCCTGGCACCTGACCCTGGCACCTGACCCTGGCACCTGACCCACACCTGACCCGCACCTGACCCTGACCCGCACCCCGGACCCGAACCCAAACCCAAAGCAACGATTAAAAAAAAAGATTTAAAATTGGAGTTTAAAAGGAAAGGCAGAAAAGGGAAATAAAGTTTTTGAATTGATCTAGCGTTAGTTTGTTAATTTCCTGTATCTCAGTTGAATTGCAAGTTTGTTTCTTTGACTGAGAGTAAACTTCCTTTTTCCTACTGTAGTCTGTCTTGTTCTGTTGTCTAGGCATCTCACCTCCTAGTTATCCCCAATCTGGTTTTCCCAGAGGAAGATTGGCTCAGGTCACAGAAGGCTGAGTATTCATTGTCTGGTTTCTTTGATGCTTTTTGCTAGAGGAGTGACACACCCTGTGTTTTTCTGCACAGGAGTTGCACCTGTCAGCCTGTCAGGGGTGGTGTAAGGGGTTATGGCCCAAGGCTCTCCTCCCCCAGGCTTTGGGGTCTGGTTCTGGTAAGGCAGGTAGTAGAGCTCCGACCCTCCCTTTCCTCTTGGGAACCTATGCCCCCTCTAGAGGGTTTATTTGCATATAAATAGATTCTTCGTTTCCCTGACTCAGAATGCTGAGGTTTTAAAATGGCTGAGGCTTTCTCTACTGGGAGGAGCTGCAAGCTGTAAATGGTTGAGGCTTTCTCCTCTGAGCTGCCGAGGTTAAGAGAGAAAGGGACAGAAAGCTCCCAGATTCACCCATCGGCCACAGATACTTCCTGATCCTCTGGGCTCCCCGCCCTGAGATAGATATGTCCCCTGTCTCTCCCAAGTCAGTCATCACCAAAAGCCTCTGCTTGTTGGGGATTCGGTCTGTATTGAGCAGTTAACATTAAAACCCCAGTTGGAACTGGGCTGAGGTACACTAGCTTGTTCAGAGAGTGCTGCTCTCTAGCACCGTAAGGCTTCCGTGCGGGAGGGGCTCTCAGCTCTCGGCTTGGGTCCACAATTTTTACTTACAGATTTATGCTGCAATCTCGGGCATTCCTCCCAGTTCAGGTTGGTGTATGATGAGTGGACAGTCACGTTTGTCTCCCCACAGTTATTCCAGGTTATTTACTAGTTTTTCGGCACTTTATGAATTGTTCCAGGGGGTCTAACTGGCTTCCACTCCTCTCTATTCTGCCATCTTAGCTCCTCCCAGAAAATACATAATTTGCACCAAATCATCATCTCTTCCTTTGGTCCCACACAGAAGCCATAGTTAAAAACAAAGGAATTCAATTTCCACAGCTTCTTCACAAACAGCCAGTTTGCCCCAATTCCAATTTTCAAGATCTCATTCTTTCCTATCATAAATGTAACAATGGATAACCTAAGAGCTTGGGGTTTCAATGTGAATTGCAATTAAGCTAATCACAAGATAATTCTCCAGGTTTACTATTTGAAAACCTCTACTCATTTGCTACAGGAGAAATGGGTACCTTTTAAGACACACTCAATTTGCAGGACATTTTTGTGGCAAACAAGACCTGAATTTGTAGCCCTGAGTGTACTGTTTACTTCTTTCACTTCCTATAGCACATTTAGAAGCAACCAAGCAATTTCATTATAATTGCTATTTTCCAGCCAAACTCTGGCTCAATGTGGGTCTCCACCTGTGGCAAAGTATTTCCTCATCTGACCCAGCACTCCAGCCTTCTCCAAGGCAAGGAAACAGCCAATGCCTGCTGCTTCCCTCAAGGGTCAAGAAGTGCTTTCAGACCCAGGGCTGGAAACAAAGTCTCTGTCCACATTTTCTCAGTCTCTTTGTCCCTCGCTGATCTGGGTCTTGAAATGTCCTCCCCTGTCCACCGGGTCTTCAAACAGTGAGAGTATTTTTCAGGAAAATGAGGGTCAATTGTCACAAATAGTTCCAAAAACCAGCAGGGTAAACAATATTAGATTTCAAAGTCTGAGAGGCATCTAAAGAAAACGTTTTTTCCTTGGAGCCTGAGAATGTGGCAGTCTCACCCTTTCAAAGTGCTTATACAGAAGCCCTGCTCTCTCCAAACAGAGGTGAGGATTCCAACATCTCCAATCTTTGGAGAGACCATGTTCTCGGTGCCACCATCTTCAAGCATTGTGGTAGCACCCAGACTTGCTGACATCTCAAGGGAACCCTCTCAACTCCCTTAGAAAAACGGAGTGGTGGCCAAGCTCTCCCCAGTCCCCAGGGATGTGCTGTACGACCCACTCTGAGAACTGCGGCAGGAGCATTCTCCCTGAAAAGTTGGGCTGCCAAGCTTCCCTCAATTCCTCAGACATCTGAGAGGCCTTGTGTGGTAACACTCTTCCTGATCAACTGAGAGGAAGTCCTGCCCTCTGAAAACTTCAGGGCAAATTCACCCTCTACACATGCATGGGTTGGTCCACTCTCCTGGAATGAGGTTTTTTGACTCCAGGCCTAAGCTTTGATGGTTCTGCCTTTGAAGTCACTTTTACTTCAATCTCTTCCCTTTCTGTCATTTTGTGGCTGGCAGTGGTTCCATTTATACAGACCCCGCAACAAACTTGTCAGTTATGTATGCAGCACACAGATGTCCCAACCACCAGACAAAAGGACTTTCCATAAATTCTTTCTAGACAACTTCTCCAATCTTGATTTGCACTGAGATGGTTGACTGCCTAAATCCGCACACTGGACTCTATTCTCTGGAGATGCACTTTCTGAAAACTCAAAAATTTCCAGATTATCACTTTCTGATTTCTTTGTAACCAAGAGTTAAATTTTCAGCTTATCTCTTTCCTCTTACATATTACCGTAACTGCCAAGGAGAAGTGAGGCCGCACTTTTCACACTCAATGGGGAAATCTCCTCTGCCTAACATTCTAGCTCATTTCTTTGAACTTCTGTCATCAATCTGACATCAGGACTCAGTTCATTTTTTTGAACATAACTTTATTGAGATATACTAAAGCACCATAAAAGCAATCCAACATGTAAAATCAATGGTTTGCAGTATCATCACACATGTGTATTCATCACTATGATTATTTTTAGAACATTAGCATTACTTAGAAGAGGAAATAAAAAGACCCTAAATATCCCAACCCCCTTAATCCATCCTTGTTATTGATCACTAGTATTACAATCTACCCAGTTTTAAGTCTTACCATAGAGGTAGGTTAAATGAGTGTAGTATTGTCAGAGACAAATATATAGATCAGTAGAACACAATCAAACATCCAGAAGCAGATCAATACAGACATGGGCAACTTTTTAAAAATTTGCTATATAGTTCTACAATCATTATCAAAGATCAAGGCTACTAGATTACAGCTCAGTAACTTCAGATATTTCTTCCTGGCTACTCTAAAACACTAGACACTGAAAAGAATTATCTATATAATGAGTCAGCATTCACTGTCATTTCTTAAATTAAATCATTTGTAAACAAATCATTTCTAAATAAAATCATTTGTAAATACACCTCCTCTCTCTCATTTGATATTTCTCTCATTCTTCAGGGATATCTGTGTAATGACCATTTTAACTTATTACTGAAAAGGGGTGTTGACCTAATGGGGTAGAGGGGTGAAACTGGTTTACAATCTTGTCGAGACTGATACCTCCGGGTTTCAGGGTTTATCTGGCATAAGACAAATCTGGAAGCTTTAAGTTTCTGAAAAAATAAACATAAGAAAAACTTTCATAGAAACAGAGTCCTGTGCACTTACACTCCCTATGGTCTTCAGGAATAGTCTTGATTGGGGCTTGGCATACTGTAATAGTTTGCAGGACTTGGTTTTGCCAAATTCTATGCCACTTTAAAACAAAGATCACCTTTCCTCCATTTTGCAGTAAGTGTATCATTTCTGTCTAAAGGCTCACTGGAAATGCCTTTAGTGTCTATATTTCTATCAACAATCTCTTCAAAGCAATCTAGGCCTTTTCTATCAGGTATCTCACATTTTCCAGATTCTTACCCTTACCCATTTATAAACCCATTCCAGCATTTTGGTATTTGTATCATGCAGCACCCCATGGTCTCTGGTACCAAAATCTGTTTCAGGTTTTCAAAACTGCCAGAATGCAATACACCAGAAATGGGTTGGCTTATTCAATAGGGATTTATTAGGTTACAAATTTACTATTTTAAGGCCATGAAAATGTTCACATTAAGGCATCAAGAAGAAAATAGCTTCTCTGAGGAAAGACTGCTAGCATTGTTGGTTCCTATTGCACATGGGTTATCTGTTAGACCTTTCCTGGGTTCTGGTTTCAATGATTCTATCTTAGCTCCTGTGTGTCCATCTTGCTTCTCCGGGATTTCTCTGTAAGCTTTCTCCAAATGTCTCTTTTAGCCTCTCATAAAGGAATCAGGTAAAGGATAAGGACCACCTTGAATTGCATGGGTAACTTCTCAATTGAAACAATCTAACCAATGGGTCCCACCACAGTAAGTCTGCACTCGCCAGAATGGATTAAAAAAACATGGACTATTCTGGGTTACATAACAGCTCCAAACCACACATGGAAAGCAAAGGAAACTGAGTTATAGACATGCATGAAGAGAAAGATATTATTTGGCTAGTTGTTCAGTGACATGGGAGGAAGTTTTGGATTATCACTTTAAAAAGGTAAACAAGTGTGGCTCCTATTCATGTCAGTCAGGGGGCTTCCACCTCAGAAGTGGCAAACAAGAGGTGTACAAGATACTCAATGGATGTAATGCAACAGTCATTTTGGCCAGCATCAGGACTTGCACGGTGAGTAATTGAGAGACCAGCCATGGCATCAGGCAATGCATGAGCTGCAGTAGGGTTTGCAGGACTGGATGCATCCTCCCAGGTCAGCATGTGTTAAAAGACAAAGGATATGGTATATAGGTAGGATGAAGCAAGAAAAATTGCTTTAGATAATTTCTGATGTAGGTTTCTATTGCAGGCAGTGAACTGACAACTCTGATGAAGGTGTTTGATGAACTCCCCAGGAGATGCTGGCTAGCGAAATAAGAATTGAAGATTCTCTCTTTTCTTCCTTAAAAGTCTTCAACTGATTGGATTAAATCCAGCTGATTGAATTCTCTCATTGCAGAAGACATGCCCTTCATTGATGTAATCAGTCACAGATGCAGTCAATTAACAGATGATTTAATAAACCAGCCTTCTGGTTTATTAACTAGACACAACTGTCCTTGCAGTAATGGCAGGACAGTGCTTGCTTGACCAGGCACTTGGGTACCATCTCCTGGTACCAAACTGACACATAAACCTAACCATTACAATCACCATGTACATGCTTACCCCCTCATGGCAGAAGTTATCAATGGCTTAGTAGTCTGGTTAGACTCCTAGATAGAATGCAGTTGCAGTATCAAATATTCCCTATTTTAGCAAAAGAACCGGTGGAATCTGGTGATCTGGAAAGGCACTACACATGTTACTCATGTTTATGGATATGGCAAGGGTCTTATTGGTAAGGGTATCTTAGGAATGCCATAGCCAATGACATTGAACTGCTTCTCACAACTATGAGGCTGAAGATCCTGGTGGGAGAAGCTGAGAATGATCACTTCCTGGAAGATGAGGTAATTAACCTAATCTCAGTGACATTCATGAAATTCTTGAATTTCCCATGACCGTGTCCACTGTAAGTGGATATACCACTGATCTGGACATGAAAATTCTGAGGATATGAAATTTTGTACCCAGGAACATGGATTAGCTCTCCTAATAAATTTCTAATATATAATTATTTTTAATTCAGATCCTGTGGCATTCTTAAAATTAATAATGGCCTCTAGTTGTGTTTTGCAAACTTAATAGTTCCTATATACCAAAATACATCATCTGCAAAAAAAAGTTTTCTTTTTTCACCAGTTTTCTGATTTCTCTCCCCAGTGTTTGACTTCTTACACTACGTAAGTCCACCACTATGTGTGTACATAATGGAAGTTATGAGAATAGACAAACTTTTCTTGGTCTCTTTTTTGGGTAAATCTGTCAGTTTTTTGATATTTCATAAAACATAAGGTTTAGTGATGATAACAGAAATACTTCCAGTGTCCCTGGCTTTAGTAACAAAGAATTCAGCAATCTTTTAATATTATGAAGTTAGCTGAAAAATTCTCATATTTGCATGCTCTGGATCATAATTTTTCCAAAACTAATGTTAAGGACTGGATTCCCACATTTGGACCACCATAATGGCATTGCCTATGGTCCCTGCACATTTTGGGATCTATTATCTCTTTGATTATTAAGATGATTCTTCCAGTGGGTTGTGACTGATACTCCCTAATAGGCCATTACTGAGGAGAAATGGGAATTATCTGGACCTCTTCTTGACTCAGTAATGTGTGCAGGACTGTCTCAACTACAGATAAATATTGTTACCGAGATGAAGTTCTGTTCCCTCTAAGATCAAAAGCAAAGCCAACATATTTGTTCCTACACTTCAGATATTTAATCACTGACCCCCCAAAAATGCCCATTACTGATCCATTACAGGCAATAACAGAAGTACATTCATTTACCCTAGAAGACTCCAAAATGACAGGCTTCACATTCTATCCTGACTCCAATAGTATTTCCACCACTTATCTCCATAACTCAGCCACAAATATCAATAATTTGCCCAACCCCTTCTAACAACACCCCTCACAGAGACACAATAACTCATGAACGCAACCTAAATTTCTGAATAATTTCCCCTGAGTTTATACTAAATACATTCTACATCATGAAATTTCTGGATCTCTCCAAATGGGTACTATCCACCTAATACAGACTTTTTCCTCTTACTTCATGTTTTCATGATTTTCCCAACTTATTTCATGTTTCATGGTTATTCCTAAATTCAGTATTTTTTTTTTTTTTTTTTTTAGCACATTAAGGCTTGTTTTTCCCTGAATGATAGTGCATGGTAATTACAGGTTAGTGTTTCATTCCTATGGAGACCACTTATTTTACTTAAAGGATAAATTACAAATTAAGGCACTCCTACATTGAGTAAATAGAATTCCTCACATGTAATTTCTCTGGCTTGCTTTTCAGTTAGAGTGGTAGATGAGGGCTCTCCAATTCCATTAGATTTATATTATGAGTTCTCTCACAGATCAGACAATTCATTAAGGGTTTTCTACATAGATGACATTCATACACATTGTCTCCTGTATGACTTTATGTTAACTGAAATACTACAGGTGGCTAAAGGTACTACCACATAAATTACATACAGTATTCCTTAAGTATGTGAGTTCTCTAGTATGTTTAAAGGCTAAAGCTATGTTGGAAGTCTCTTCCATGTTCAAAATACGTGTAGTGTGAGTCCACTCATATAAGCAAAGGTCATAATATTGACTGAAATCTTTCCCACATTGATGACCTCATAGGATTTCTTTCAAGTATGAAAAACTTCATGTTGTCTAAGAATATAAAAATTAAGGTTTTCCCATAAAGGTTACATTCTTATGGCTTCTGTCCATGGTGTGTTCTCTGATGTTGCCTGAGGCCATTATGTTGAGTGAAAGCTTTCCCACATAGATGACATTCATAGGGCTTCTCTCCAGTGTGTGTTCTCAGATGTTGTTTAAGATATGAAGAATGACTGAAGGCTTTCCCACAAGTATGGCATGCATGGGATTTCTCTGCAATGTGTCTTCTCTCATGTTTTCTAAGATAACAATTTTGGCTGAAGGTTTTCCTACAGATTTGGCATTCATAGGATTTCTCTCCATTATGAGTTTTCTCATGCTCTCTAAGGTATGAAGAATCACTGAAGGCATTCCCAAAGGTATGGCCTGCATGGTTTTTTTTTCCAGTGTGTGTTCTCTCATGTTTTCTAAGATAACAATATTGACTGAAGGCTTTCCCACAGGTATGGCATGCATAGGGTTTCTCTTGACTGTGAATTCTCTCATGTTTTCGTAGAACAGAACAACGAAAAAAGGCTTTCCCACAGGTATGGCATTCATAGGGTTTCTCTCCAGTATGTGTGCTCTTATGTTGCCTAAAAGAAGAATTTTGTCTGAAGGTTTTCCCACAGATTTGGCATTCATAGGGTTTCTCTCCAGTATGAGTTCTCTCATGTTCTCTTAGGACAGAACAATAATTGAAGGCTTTCCCACAGGTCTGGCATTCATAGGGTTTCTCTCCAGTGTGTGTTCTCTTATGTTGTCTAAACTCAGAATTTTGTCTGAAGGTTTTCCCACAAATCAGGCATTCATAGGGTTTCTCTCCAGTGTGGATTCTCTCATGTATTATAAGAGTATAATGGCTACCAAAGGCTTTCTCACATAGATGGCATTTATGGGGTTTCTCTCCAGTGTGCGTTCTCTCATGTTGTATGAGTTTAGAACAATTAATGAAGACTTTCCCACATGTATGGCAGTCATACAGTTTCTCCCCAGTGTGCATTCTCTCATGTACACTAAGAGGATAATATTGAGAATAGGTTTTACCACATAGATGACATTCATAGGATTTCTCTCCAGGGTGAATTCTCCCATGTTCTCTCAGACTAGAATATCGACTGAAGGTTTTCCCACATAGATGGCATTCATGAGGTTTCTCTCCAGTGTGAGTTCTCTCATGTCGTCTAAGATTAAAATATTGACTGAAGGCTTTTCCACATAGATGGCATTCATGAGGTTTCTCTCCAGTGTGAGTTCTCTCATGTCGTCTAAGTTGAAAATTTTGACTGAAGGCTTTTCCACATAGATGACATTTATGGGTTTTCTCAATAGTGTGGGCTCTTTCATGTCGCCTAAGTCTAGAATATCGACTGAAGGCTTTCCCACATAGATGACATTCATAGGGTTTTTCTCCAGTGTGAGTTTCTTCATGTTGTCTAAGTTGAAAAGGTCTAATGAAAGTTTTCCCATATAGAAGGTATTCATACGGTTTATCTCCAGTTTCAATTCCAGTATACTGAAAAGATGACTGGTCACTGAGGACTTTTCGAAGTCGTTTGGTTAAATATTGTTTCTTTCTCATTGGAGTCAATGCTTTTGGAGTTACTGTAGATCTGAGAGTGGAATCTTCTTGCAAGTAATTACATTGAAAGGAATTGTTTTGAGTGTGAGATATCTGCTGTGGGGAATTAGATGACAGACAGTAAAACATTTGTTCATATATAAAAAGTTCTTCATTTCCCAACATGAATTCTCAACCAATCCTTAAGTCAAACTCTAATTAAAATTTTTCCCATGTTAGTTTCATATACACATCATTCAATCAGGTTTTTGTAAGAACTCAGTTTAGAGGTTTATGCTCAATTTAATTTTTCCCTAAATTCAAACTACCACAGATTTTTATTGGATTATCATTTAACCCCACATTAATCAGCTAAATTCCTAATTTATTCAATCTCTGGGTTTCTATTTGGAAAACTAATGTTCACATCAATGAAGCTTACCAATAACATGATGTGAGAATTGTCTTTCCTGCAGGCAAGGTACATGAATGTCATTTCTTGCTTTTTACAGTCACTTCTTCTGTCTATAATTATTGGGGAAAAATACAATAATTTGTTAGAGTAGCATTACAAGAACGAAAACATTGAATTCTCCCAAATATTCCTGTCATATATTCAAACACAGAGACATGGCTGGGAAGGAATATCAAATTAAGGAATACTCTAAGCAGAAGAAAACAGTGAAGGACATTAAAAATCAGAGAAGATTTTCAGGATGAAAATGAGAAAAATTAAAAAGTTGGGATTTCAGGGAAGTAAAAAGGGAGAAAATCTTACAAGAGTAAGACCAGGACAAGGCTTGTTATGTGAAAGTTTAATTCCAATTGTACATGAATATTTTTTTTCCAAAGCTAGACACTTGAATAGAGCTTAATAAAGTGTATAGATTGACCACATATGAGGAAAATTAGCCCTTATGGTTGCCTATGTTTCAGAAATCATATTTTGCTTAAGGAAACCTGAAGTTGATATTTCCAAGGACCTACTCACTAACTGATGAGGCCCTCCATTATTGATGCACAGTTTCCTACAGCTCACCTGGACTCTGGGTTTGGAGAAATCCCATTTCTTCTGTCCATATTTCCTTTCCTTGTGACAACTGGGAGAGCACATCTGATGTGCAGACCTGACATCCAGTTTGTAGGGAGACACCTAGATTTTGAGTTAAGTGTTAATAGTGCAGTATCAAGTCCATGGCAGGCTACCAAAGAAAAAGGTAAACATTGAAGTTAAGGCAGGCAAAAGTACTTTGAAAACAGAACATTGATAATATTTCACCAGTAAAAGGGTAATTGTTGACCTTCTCATACCAGTGGGAACCTCTGGTTGCTGCTGCCCATGTACAAGTTCAAAGAGAGACTGCAGGGTCCTCAATAAAAGGGAAGAAATTCTGTTTCCACAGTTGTGATTATTTTCAAAAATAATCCAATAACCATAAATTCCACCAAAAAATTAAATTCTATGTGGAAAACAATATATGTGGTGTTTTTACTATTGTGTTCCGAACCCTCAGCTTAGCCCTTAGAGCAGCATAATTATTTCCAAATATTTAGTCACCTATTTATCCATTCAAAAATAAATTCAGAACTGCTCTCAGTGTTGGAGACTGAGATTCAAGAAAGACATTAAGTTTATGCTAAGGAGAATTAAATTCTATGGAGGTAATATAGATGTACGAAAAATGTTAGAAAATGTTTCATTTGAGTATTTTATGTGTTTTAAAATAATTTAAATGTATACATAATATAAAATATAAAAAATATAAAAATGTTAAATGGGGAAGCTGACCAAGATCCTTGAAATACATAAATAGAAGATGTCACATTAGAGATATGATACATATCAAAGGCAGATAAATTTTCAGAGACCCACCTACTGAGATGAGATGACTGATATTCTCCAGCATCACTTCTCTGAACAGCTGTTTCTGTGATGTATCTAGCATTGCCCACTCTTCCTGGGTGAAGTATATAGCTACATCCTTGAAGGTCATTAACTCCTTAAAATACCATAGAAATTGGGGTTCACACAAAGCCATTGTTACTAAACTCCTGAAGCTCGAAGTGACAGCGCTGATGAAGCATTGACTGTATTTATAAACCTGTGTTATGTGTTGTGACATATACCTGGAAATTTCTCAATAGATTTTCAATTATGACTTCCTGATGCTAATTTTAATACTTGCTCTACAGCATCCATAATTGAAATACTCTTTTATGCCAACTACAATTAAATCTCTAGACTCATAAGACAGAAATATCCATGATATATCACTTTTAAAAAATGACTATGGTAAGTTTATTCTTGTGTATGGATGACCTCACTTGTTCTCATTTCCAAAATTGTTTCCCAGTATGCTATATATTTGAATAGATTCATGCACAATTGAGTGCAGTGCTATCTAAATTCAATTTACTGGTCTATTATTCACAAAAATGGCAGGGGACTTTGAAGCAATGTCTAGAATTCTGGAGAACTGAAAAGGTTTCAAAAAAAACTCAGGGTCAGTAAGCACTGCCTTCCTCAAATCTATATAACTCAGTTGTTTGCAAAACAGCTGGTTCAGGAACACAAGTCAGGGACCCTTTACATGGTTGTAGTGAAAGATGGCACTAGTATGACCATTCCTGTGGTAAGAGACCACCCATTCTCAACACTTTCTGGGGACTATAAACACTAGTTTTCACTATCCATCATATCTTCATTCAATCTGTCTGTTCAAAACTAAAATTAGCCCCTTCATTGCTCTGCTCTTCAAATCTTGAAAAATTTTCACAGTACCATAAATTTTATTGTCCCTAAGGGAATAATACTGAGACACATTGAATCCATTTATCAACTCTGAATTAAGTTGATTTACAAAAATTGCAGATGGGCAATTGGGAACAACAAATGTAAGGAAAATCACTGTTTTCTTTTCTCTAAATATTCAAAATGTGCAAACTGCCCCATCTGCTGGCAAAAGTGGTGTAACTTCAGGTAACAAATTCCCTACTCACCTGTAGTTGCATTGTCAATAGCTCTGCTGACAAATATCTTTCTCAGGATTTTCACTGAAAGTGAGACAGGCAGAAGGTTGGCAAAGCTGAAGAAAAAGAGACAGAGGCCTTCAGACTCAAGTTTTGATCACAGTTTCCAAACTCATATGTCATGAACCCCAAACCCTTCACCTGGAAGTAAACCCAGGCCAATCAATAGGAACACAAAGTATGTTCCAAGGGAAATAGGGGGAGGCCTCTCCCAAGGTGAAGGCATAGGAGTTCCTGGCTTCTCTAGCACATAATGAAGATACGGATATCTTCATTTTATAGATAAGAAAATAAAAAACTGAATTGAATGTATTAGTTATCCCACAGTGTTCAGAGACTTTTAATTTCCTCCCTGCTTCCAAAATACATAAACTCCAGACCCAAGTCTCACCTGGAATTAGTTCTCCACCATAAGAGTATGCAGACTGGAACTTCACAGATATAATTATGTTTGGTTAGCATTGGTTCTCCAACATCCATTTCTGTACTCTGAAATCTCCTTCCCTGCTTTAACTTGCACTTATCCTTCCAGGTATACTTGTCCTAAATGATCTTGGTTGTTTCACACATCATGTATAACAATGTAACACCCTTAACATTCAGTTCCAGATCTCAGCCCAAAGAATTTGTGATATGAACCAAATGAATATGGAGTTGAACTATGTTCTAGTTTGCTAATGCTGCTGGATGCAAAACACCAAAGTATATACTGCTTAGTCATCACCCACAGTTGGGTGGGGCGCATCTCCACAGAAGCACTAAAAGAATTACAATTAATCAATATTAATATGTCTGCCCACACAAGATTACATCAAAGATAATGGCATTTTTGGGGACGTAATACATTCAAACTGGCACAACCCATTTCTTTCAGTGCATAGATGAAACTCATAATAATCAGATGAATGATGTAATTTGCCAGATCACCTCAGTTTAGCATTAAAATCTCTATAATCATTCCATCATTGGTATCTATTAGTTATTCTTTCTCATTGAAGGAGCAAGTTCCCCCCAATTAAGTTGACTGTCTCTAATTGAATTCCTGTCTTTTCTATTTCTTCAGACACCATATTAATGATTAAAATTGAAATCTTTACCAGAAACCTCTACTCTTATCACAACCAATCCCATAATGACTTTAATTCATTTTCTCTTCAATTTTGAAGCAAAATATTCCTATACAAATTTTCTCTTATGCCTCATACTGCTCATTTCACAATCAAACCACATGAGCAATTTTACCATTTTCTCACACTGCTTTAAATAATGACTTACTGGCATCACTAAAGATTCCTCTTCAAAACATCATGCTAACAGCTTGAATGAGGTCCCCATAAATAAATCCAATCCATGGGTCTCAGTATATAATTTGGAAACAAAGAATAATTGGAACATAACCTCTCCTTGATAACTTTCTTTTCTCTGATATCTCAGTCCTCTGAGTGTCTATTCTAGTCACTCCTTCTTCTCGTATTCTGCATTGTATTCATAAAAGAATATTAAAATGTCTCAAGACACAATGCTATCCTCTCTTCCATTTCTAGATACTATCTGAGGAAGTAAAAAATAAAATCACATACCAGTAACATTTACATATTTTAAGATACTACCTTCATTGAAAAATATATGGAAATTGATGACAGTATTTATAAAATGGAAATGGGTAAGGCAAGCTCACATTTCATTGTTTAGAAAAGTCCCCAAATTCAAAAATAAGGGACATTGAAATCTACTCAATTCTGAGGCAAGTTTCACAGAACAGTACAACTTTGCTTTCCTCCCAAAGTTCTGAACTATTCACCTTCTTTGTGGGAGAATTCAACTCGTATTTGCATTCCCTCTGTATAGGCAAAAACATTAAATAAATTTGAGTGATATATTCCAGGGAACAAACCCTAACTGCAGATACAAAACCCAATCAGTGTTTCATTCCATGGGGTACATCCTATTCACCTTGGATTTACAGGATAAAAATGAAATCCGTACAATGTGGAGGTGTTGGACTTCCTCACCTGGATTGTTGCTGATGTTCTCATGAACACTGGAGACTGATGGCTTGATGTGCTGAGCCCTCTGTCTTGGGGCTTGCCCTTATGAGGCTTGTTACTGCAGAGGAGAGGCTAAACCTGCTTATAATTGTGCATAAAAGTCTCCCCCTGAGTTCCTATTTGTTGCTCAGATGTGGCCCTCTCTCTCTAAGCCACCTTGGTGGGTGATCTCAGTGTCCTCCCCCCTACATGGGACCATTATTTGTAACTGGAAATTTACAAGTCTTGGAGATACAAGAGTGACCTAGGTATGCTGGGTCTATATGGGGAAAGAACTAGAATTCCTGAAAGAAGTCTGGGAATAAAAATAAAGGGAAGAGGAAGATACATGAAAATTTGTGATGGACATAAATGTGAAAAAATGAAACATATTACTGACATGGGAGATGGGAGAGGGCAGTAGTGAGGCAGAGGCCACATAGTTCTCACTAGAACTTGTTAAAGATGATCCCTAACTCTCCCAAGATAAAACAGGAGGTCCATTTCATAAGACTTTTTTTGCAGTGGTAAAAATTAAAATTAAGTACCCACCACATGTACTACATACTTTGTTTTCTGACTAAGGATTAGAATTTGTATTTGAGTAGAATTCAAGGGTTCATTTTTATTAATTCCCTATTTGATTAGATTTTAAAATCTCTACATGCTAGCAAATATCACTAGAAAAGCACTGAGATATAAAAGTCTATGTTAATGTATATATGAAAATAATTTTCCTTTTATCAAAAAATAGGCGAAAGAAGTCAGTAGGAGGCGGGGCAAGATGGCAGACTGGTGAGCTGTATGTTTTAGTTACTCCTCCAGGAAAGTAGGTAAAAAGCCAGGAACTGCGTGGACTGGACACCACAGAGCAATCTGTCTTTGGGCATACTTCATACAACACTCATGAAAACGTGGAACTGCTGAGATCAGCGAAATCTGTAAGTTTTTGCGGCCAGGGGACCCGCGCCCCTCCCTGCCAGGCTCAGTCCCGGGGGAGGAGGGGCTGTCAGCTCCGGGAAGGAGAAGGGAGAATTGCAGTGGCTGCTCTTATCGGAAACTCATTCTACTGATTCAAACTCCAACCATAGATAGACTGAGACCAGACACCAGAGACTCTGAGAGCAGCCAGCCCAGCAGAGAGGAGACAGGCATAGAAAAAAAACAACACGAAAAACTCCAAAATAAAAGCAGAGGATTTTTGGAGTTCTGGTGAACACAGAAAGGGGAAGGGCGGAGATCAGGCCTTGAGGCGCATATGCAAATCCCGAAGCAAAGCTGATCTCTCTGCCCTGTGCACCTTTCCTTAATGGCCCTGGTTGCTTTGTCTATTAGCATTTCAATAACCCATTAGATCTCTGAGGAGGGCCGTTTTTTTTGTTTTTTTTTTTTTTTTTTTTAAATCCTATTTGCTTTTTCTAAAACAATTACTCTAAGAAGCTCAATACAAAAAGCTTCAAAGAATTGAAATTTGGGCACGTCAAGTCAAGAGCAGAACTAAGAGGGCTCTGAGACAAAAGGCAATAATCCAGTGGCTGAGAAAATTCACTAAACAACACAACTTCCCAAGAAAAGGGGGGTGTCCGCTCACAGCCACCATCCTGGTGGACAGGAAACACTCCTGCCCATCGCCAGCCCCATAGCCCAGAGCTGCCCCAGACAACCCAGTGTGACGGAAGTGCTTCAAATAACAGGCACACACCACAAAACTGGGCGTGGACATTAGCCTTCCCTGCAACCTCAGCTGAATGTCCCAGAGCTGGGAAGGGGGAGCAGTGTGAATTAACAGAGCCCCATTCAGCCATCATTTGAGCAGACTGGGAGCCTCCCAACACAGCCCAGCAGCCCAGAACTGCCCTGGGGGGACGGCACTCACCTGTGACATAGCACAGTCATCCCTCAACAGAGGACCCGGGGTGCACAGCCTGGAAGAGGGGCCCACTTGCAAGTCTCAGGAGCCATACGCCAATACCAAAGACTTGTGGGTCAGTGGCAGAGACAAACTGTGGCAGGACTGAACTGAAGGATTAGACTATTGCAGCAGCTTTAAAACTCTAGGATCATCAGGGAGATTTGATTGTTAGGGCCACCCCCCCTCCCCGACTGCCCAGAAACACGCCCCACATACAGGGCAGGCAACACCAACTACACACACAAGCTTGGTACACCAATTGGGCCCCACAAGACTCACTCCCCTACTCACCAAAAAGGCTAAGCAGGGGAGATCTGGCTTGTGGAGAACAGGTGGCTCGTGGACGCCACCTGCTGGCTAGTTAGAGAAAGTGTACTCCATGAAGCTGTAGATCTGATAAATTAGAGATAAGGACTTCAATTGGTCTACAAACCCTAAAAGAACCCTATCAAGTTCAGCAAATGCCACGAGGCCAAAAACAACAGAAAATTATAAAGCATATGAAAAAACCAGACGATATGGATAACCCAAGCCCAAGCACCCAAATCAAAAGACCAGAAGAGTCACAGCACCTAGAGCAGCTACTCAAAGAACTAAAGACGAACAATGAGATCCTAGTACGGGATATGAAGGAAATCAAGAAGACCCTAGAAGAGCATAAAGAAGACATTGCAAGACTAAATAAAAAAATGGATGATCTTATGGAAATTAAAGAAACTGTTGACCAAATTAAAAAGATTCTGGACACTCATAGTACAAGACTAGAGGAAGTTGAACAACGAATCAGTGACCTGGAAGATGACAGAATGGAAAATGAAAGCATAAAAGAAAGAATGGGGAAAAAAATTGAAAAACTCGAAATGGACCTCAGGGATATGATAGATAATATGAAACGTCCGAATATAAGACTCATTGGTGTCCCAGAAGGGGAAGAAAAGGGTAAAGGTCTAGGAAGAGTATTCAAAGAAATTGTTGGGGAAAACTTCCCAAATCTTCTAAACAACATAAATACACAAATCATAAACGCTCAGTGAACTCCAAATAGAATAAATCCAAAAAAACCCACTCCAAGACATATACTGATCACACTGTCAAACATAGAAGAGAAGGAGCAAGTTCTGAAAGCAGCAAGAGAAAAGCAATTCACCACATACAAAGGAAACAGCATAAGACTAAGTAGTGACTACTCAGCAGCCACCATGGAGGCGAGAAGGCAGTGGCACGTTATATTTAAAATTCTGAGTGAGAGGAATTTCCAGCCAAGAATACTTTACCCAGCAAAGCTCTCCTTCAAATTTGAGGGAGAGCTTAAATTTTTCACAGACAAAGAAATGCTGAGAGAATTTGCTAACAAGAGACCTGCCCTACTGGAGATACTAAAGGGAGCCCTACAGACAGAGAAACAAAGACAGGACAGAGAGACCTGGAGAAAGGTTCAGTACTAAAGAGATTCGGTATGGGTACAATAAAGGATATTAATAGAGAGAGGGAAAAATATGGCAAACATAATCCAAAGGATAAGATGGCCGATTCAAGAAATGCCTTCACGGTTTTAACGTTGAATGTAAATGGATTAAACTCCCCAATTAAAAGATATAGATTCGCAGAATGGATCAAAAAAAATGAACCATCAATATGTTGCATACAAGAGACTCATCTTAGACACAGGGACACAAAGAAACTGAAAGTGAAAGGATGGAAAAAAATATTTCATGCAAGCTACAACCAAAAGAAAGCAGGTGTAGCAATATTAATCTCAGATAAAATAGACTTCAAATGCAGGGATGTTTTGAGAGACAAAGAAGGCCACTACATACTAATAAAAGGGGCAATTCAGCAAGAAGAAATAACAATCGTAAATGTCTATGCACCCAATCAAGGTGCCACAAAATACATGAGAGAAACATTGGCAAAACTAAAGGAAGCAATTGATGTTTCCACAATAATAGTGGGAGACTTCAACACATCACTCTCTCCTATAGATAGATCAACCAGACAGAAGACCAATAAGGAAATTGAAAACCTAAACAATCTGATAAATGAATTAGATTTAACAGACATCTACAGGACATTACATCCCAAATCACCAGGATACACATACTTTTCTAGTGCTCACGGAACTGTCTCCAGAATAGATCATATGCTGGGACATAAAACAAGCCTCAATAAATTTAAAAAGATTGAAATTATTCAAAGCACATTCTCTGACCACAATGGAATACAATTAGAAGTCAATAACCATCAGAGACTTAGAAAATTCACAAATACCTGGAGGTTAAACAACACACTCCTAAACAATCAGTGGGTTAAAGAAGAAATAGCAAGAGAAATTGCTAAATATATAGAGACGAATGAAAATGAGAACACAACATACCAAAACCTATGGGATGCAGCAAAAGCAGTGCTAAGGGGGAAATTTATAGCACTAAACGCATATATTAAAAAGGAAGAAAGAGCCAAAATCAAAGAACTAATGGATCAACTGAAGAAGCTAGAAAATGAACAGCAAACCAATCCTAAACCAAGTACAAGAAAAGAAATAACAAGGATTAAAGCAGAAATAAATGACATAGAGAACAAAAAAACAATAGAAAGGATAAATATCACCAAAAGTTGGTTCTTTGAGAAGATCAACAAGATTGACAAGCCCCTAGCTAGACTGACAAAATCAAAAAGAGAGAAGACCCATATAAACAAAATAATGAATGAAAAAGGTGACATAACTGCAGATCCTGAAGAAATTAAAAAAATTATAAGAGGATATTATGAACAACTGTATGGCAACAAACTGGATAATGTAGAAGAAATGGACAATTTCCTGGAAACATATGAACAACCTAGACTGACCAGAGAAGAAACAGAAGACCTCAACCAACCCATCACAAGCAAAGAGATCCAATCAGTCATCAAAAATCTTCCCACAAATAAATGCCCAGGGCCAGATGGCTTCACAGGGGAATTCTACCAAACTTTCCAGAAAGAACTGACACCAATCTTACTCAAACTCTTTCAAAACATTGAAAAAAATGGAACACTACCTAACTCATTTTATGAAGCTAACATCAATCTAATACCAAAACCAGGCAAAGATGCTACAAAAAAGGAAAACTACCGGCCAATCTCCCTAATGAATATAGATGCAAAAATCCTCAACAAAATACTTGCAAATCGAATCCAAAGACACATTAAAAAAATCATACACCATGACCAAGTGGGGTTCATTCCAGGCATGCAAGGATGGTTCAACATAAGAAAAACAATCAATGTATTACAACACATTAAAAACTCGAAAGGGAAAAATCAATTGATCATCTCAATAGATGCTGAAAAAGCATTTGACAAAATCCAACATCCCTTTTTGATAAAAACACTTCAAAAGGTAGGAATTGAAGGAAACTTCCTCAACACAATAAAGAGCATATATGAAAAACCCACAGCCAGCATAGTACTCAATGGTGAGAGACTGAAAGCCTTCCCTCTAAGATCAGGAACAAGACAAGGATGCCCGCTGTCACCACTGTTATTCAACATTGTGCTGGAAGTGCTAGCCAGGGCAATCCGGCAAGACAAAGAAATAAAAGGCATCCAAATTGGAAAAGAAGAAGTAAAACTGTCATTGTTTGCAGATGATATGATCTTATATCTAGAAAACCCTGAGAAATCAACGATACACCTACTAGAGCTAATAAACAAATTTAGCAAAGTAGCGGGATACAAGATTAATGCACATAAGTCAGTAATGTTTCTATATGCTAGAAATGAACAAACTGAAGAGACACTCAAGAAAAAGATACCATTTTCAATAGCAACTAAAAAAATCAAGTACCTAGGAATCAACTTAACCAAAGATGTAAAAGACCTATACAAAGAAAACTACATAACTCTACTAAAAGAAATAGAAGGGGACCTTAAAAGATGGAAAAATATTCCATGTTCATGGATAGGAAGGCTAAATGTCATTAAGATGTCAATTCTACCCAAACTCATCTACAGATTCAATGCAATCCCAATCAAAATTCCAACAACCTACTTTGCAGACTTGGAAAAGCTAGTTATCAAATTTATTTGGAAAGGGAAGATGCCTCGAATTGCTAAAGACACTCTAAAAAAGAAAAACGAAGTGGGAGGACTTACACTCCCTGACTTTGAAGCTTATTATAAAGCCACAGTTGCCAAGACAGCATGGTACTGGCACAAAGATAGACATATAGATCAATGGAATCGAATTGAGAATTCAGAGATAGACCCTCGGATCTATGGCCGACTGATCTTTGATAAGGCCCCCAAAGTCACCGAACTGAGCCATAATGGTCTTTTCAACAAATGGGGCTGGGAGAGTTGGATATCCATATCCAAAAGAATGAAAGAGGACCCCTACCTCACCCCCTACACAAAAATTAACTCAAAATGGACCAAAGATCTCAATATAAAAGAAAGTACCATAAAACTCTTAGAAGATAATGTAGGAAAACATCTTCAAGACCTTGTATTAGGAGGCCACTTCCTAGACTTTACACCCAAAGCACAAGCAACAAAAGAAAAAATAGATAAATGGGAACTCCTCAAGCTTAGAAGTTTCTGCACCTCAAAGGAATTTCTCAAAAAGGTAAAGAGGCAGCCAACTCAATGGGAAAAAATTTTTGGAAACCATGTATCTGACAAAAGACTGATATCTTGCATATACAAAGAAATCCTACAACTCAATGACAATAGTACAGACAGCCCAATTATAAAATGGGCAAAAGATATGAAAAGACAGTTCTCTGAAGAGGAAATACAAATGACCAAGAAACACATGAAAAAATGTTCAGCTTCACTAGCTATTAGAGAGATGCAAATTAAGACCACAATGAGATACCATCTAACACCGGTTAGAATGGCTGCCATTAAACAAACAGGAAACTACAAATGCTGGAGGGGATGTGGAGAAATTGGAACTCTTATTCATTGTTGGTGGGACTGTATAATGGTTCAGCCACTCTGGAAGTCAGTCTGGCAGTTCCTTAGAAAACTAGATATAGAGCTACCATTCGATCCAGCGATTGCACTTCTCGGTATATACCCGGAAGATCGGAAAGCAGTGACACGAACAGATATCTGCACGCCAATGTTCACAGCAGCATTATTCACAATTGCCAAGAGATGGAAACAACCCAAATGTCCTTCAACAGATGAGTGGATAAATAAAATGTGGTATATACACACGATGGAATACTACGCGGCAGTAAGAAGGAACGATCTGGTGAAACATATGACAACATGGATGAACCTTGAAGACATAATGCTGAGCGAAATAAGCCAGGCACAAAAAGAGAAATATTATATGCTACCACTAATGTGAACTTTGAAAAATGTAAAACAAATGGTTTATAATGTAGAATGTAGGGGAACTAGCAGTAGAGAGCAATTAAGGAAGGGGGAACAATAATCCAAGAAGAACAGATAGGCTGTTTGGCGTTCTGGGGATGCCCAGAGATGACTATGGTCTGTTAATTTCTGATGGATGTAGTAGGAACAAGTTCACTGAAATGTTGCTATATTATGTAACTTTCTTGGGGTAAAGTAGGAACATGTTGGAAGTTAAGCAGTTATCTTAGGTTAGTTGTCTTTTTCTTACTCCCTTGTTATGGTCTCTTTGAAATGTTCTTTTATTGTATGTTTGTTTTCTTTTTAACTTTTTTTTTCATACAGGTGATTTAAAAAAGAAAGGAAAGTTAAAAAAAAAAAAAAAAGAAAGAAAAAAGACAAACAAGGAAAAAAAAAAAAAAAAAAGATGTAGTGCCCCCTTGAGGAGCCTGTGGAGAATGCAGGGGTATTCGCCTACCCCACCTCCATGGTTGCTAACATGACCACAGACATAGGGGACTGGTGGTTTGATGGGTTGAGCCCTCTACCATAAGTTTTACCCTTGGGAAGACGGTTGCTGCAAAGGAGAGGCTAGGCCTCCCTGTATTTGTGCCTAAGAGTCTCCTCCTGAATGCCTCTTTGTTGCTCAGATGTGGCCCTCTCTCTCCGGCTAAGCCAACTTGAAAGGTGAAATCACTGCCCTCCCCCCTACGTGGGATCAGACACCCAGGGAAGTGAATCTCCCTGGCAACGTGGAATATGACTCCCGGGGAGGAATGTAGACCTGGCATCGTGGGATGGAGAACATCTTCTTGACCAAAAGGGGGATGTGAAAGGAAATGAAATAAGCTTCAGTGGCAGAGAGATTCCAAAACGAGCCGAGAGATCACTCTGGTGGGCACTCTTACGCACACTTTAGACAACCTTTTTTAGGTTCTAAAGAATTGGGGTAGCTGGTGGTGGATACCTGAAACTATTAAACTACAACCCAGAACCCATGAATCTCGAAGACAGTTGTATAAAAATGTAGCTTATGAGGGGTGACAGTGGGATTGGGAATGCCATAAGGACCAAACTCCACTTTGTCTAGTTTATGGATGGATGTGTAGAAAAGTAGGGGAAGCAAACAAACAGACAAAGGTACCCAGTGTTCTTTTTTACTTCAATTGCTCTTTTTCACTCTAATTATTATTCTTGTTATTTTTGTGTGTGTGCTAATGAAGGTGTCAGGGATTGATTTAGGTTATGAACGTACAACTATGTAATGGTACTGTAAACAATCGAAAGTACAATTTGTTTTGTATGACTGCGGGGTATGTGAATATATCTCAATAAAATGATGATAAAAAAAAAAAAAAATAGGCAATTGTTTTCTTATGACTATTCACATATTTCTCACCTGGCATTGTATTTTCTAAGGAAATGCACTTCAAAAGTTACCTGCACAATGAAAACTGTATGCATTTTATTTCATTTTCTTTCCTAACTGCTCTGCCTAGAACCTTTACTAAAATGTTGAAAGGCAGTCGTGAAAGAAGGTATCCTTCTGCTCCTGATCTAGGGGGAATTCTTGAAATGTTTCACTACTCTGTATTTAACCTGTGGGGTTTTTATATTTTTAATCATGTTGAGGAAGTCCCATGCCTTTCATAGTTTTTTTTTTTTTTTTGCTACCTTAATATAGAAAGGGTGCTAGATTTTCCATGTCAAATGACATGACCACATTGTTTATTCCTTACATTCCTTTAAAGTGGTTTATTGATTTTGTTGAGTTGCCATTACAATCCTGAGAGCAAGCCAAGTTGGAGATGGTGTATAATAATTGTAATGTGCAACTGGAAATTATTTGCGGTCATTTTGCTAAGGATTTTTGCTTTTCTATTCACTAGAGATAGTGGACTGTTGTTTGATTTTCCTGAGATGTCTTCTACTGACTTTATTATTAAAATGATGCACCTCACAGAGTTAGAAGATGTTAATTTTTTACTAATTTGGAAGTTCTGAGAATGAAAGATGTTAGGTTTTTTTTTGTTTTGTTTTGTTTTTTTATAATATTTAGTAAAAGTCATCCGTGAAGGGGTGGGCAATATAGCAGTAAGGTGAAGTGTGGAATTTAGTTATCCTCCAAGGAAGCTGATAAATAGCCAGGAACTGCCTGAAACTGTTTGGGGGAATTCTGTGACCAGACACACACTGTACATCAGTCTGGAAAGGGACAAACAGCTGAGATCACAGCAAAGAATTGGAAACTATATGGATTACACCCTCTTCCTGAGATCTTGGCCTGTCTGCACAGGGAAAATCTGAGTGCGGTTTACATTTAGAGGCAGGGCAAGAACCAGAGAAAACAAGAGCTGAAAAATTCTGATGAAATAATCAGAACCTATGCTTGGTTCTACAATACTTTGAACTGAATAGCAAAGAACAGAGAACAAGGCCAACCAAGAAAACCCTAGGTAAAAGAGTGAAAATGAGCTCCAGAATAAACTAATCAGGAAAATCGTATGCCTAGAAAACAAAAAATCATGAGCCAAACTTGGAAACATGAAAACATGAACCAAAGGAAACTAACACTACAAGTGACATAAAGGAGTTGAAACAACTAATTAAAGATGTTCAAAGAAATTTGCTATATCATTACAAAAAAAAAAAAACAAACAAACAAATAAATGAGTTGAGGGAAGATATGGCAAAAGAGATGAATATAAAGAAGACACTGGCTGATGAGGAAGAATTCATAAGTTTGCAAAAACAAATAGAAGAACTTATGGGAATGAAAGGCACAAAAGAAGAGATAGAAAACACAATGGAGACATACAACAGCAGATTTTAAGAGGCAAAATAAAGAATCAGTGAACTAGAAGATAGGTCATCTGAAATCATACACACAAAAGAACAGATAGGAAAAAGAATGGAAAAAATATGAGCAGGGTCTGAGGGAACTGAATGACAAAATGAAGTACACAAATATACATGTTATGGGTGTTCAAGAAGAAAGGAAAAGGTGTAGAAAGAACAATGGAGGAAATAATCACTGACAATTTTGCAACTGTTATGAAAGATATAAAATTAAGAGATTGAAGAAGTGCAGCATACCCAAACAACAGACCTGAACAGAACTACTGCAAGATACTTATGGATCAGATTTTACAATGTCAAAGACAAAAAGAGGATTCTAAAAGCAGCAAAAGAAAGTGAACCATCACACACAAGTAAAGCTTGATAAGACTGTACCGATTTCTCTGCAGAAATCATGGAGGTGAGAAGGCAGGGATATATGTTTAAGATACTGAAAGAGAAACAATGACAGCAAAGAATTCTATATCCAGAAAAACTGTTCTTCAAAAATGAGGGGAAGTTTAAAATATTTTCAGACAGACACTGAGAGAGTTTGTCAAGAAGAGATGTGCTCTACAATAAATACTAAAGACATGCTACAGGCAGATAGGAGATGAAGAGGTTTGGAGTGGAGTATAGAAATTAATACTATCAGAATCTGTAAGGGGAGAGGAAAAAAATAAGAGATGACACATAAAACCCAGAAGACAAAATGGTAGAAGTACTTTCCTCATTAATAACATTACATGTTAATGGATGAAACTCCCCAAAGACATATACTAGCAGAATGAATAAAAAACATGATTAATCTATATGCTGTCTACAAAAGATTCACTTTACACACAAGGAGAAAAATAGGTTGAAAGTGAAAAGCTGGGAAAAGATATTACATGCAAACAACAAATAGAAAAGAGCAGGGGTAGATATATTAATAACAAATTAGAATTCAAATGTCAAATACTGAAAGGAGACAAAGGACACTATATATTAATAAAAATGACAATTCATCAAGAAGACATACCAGTAATAAATATTTATGTACTGACCCAGAGTGCCCCAAAATACATGATGCAAACACCGACAACACCAAAGGGAGAAATGGGCACATCTACAACAACAGCTGGGAACTTCAATACACTGCTTTCACCAAGGCAAAGAACATCTAGACAGAGGATCAATAAGGAAACAGAAACATTGAACTGTATGATAAATGAGCTAGATTTGACAGACATTCATCGAACATTACACCTGACAAGGGCAGAATAAAGATTATTCTCAAGTGTTCATGGATCATTCTCCAGGACAGACCACATATTGGGTCACAAAGCAGGATTCAATATATTTTAAAATACTGATATTGTACAAAATACTTTCTCAGATAATAATGGAATGAAGTTGGAAATAAATAACAGGCAGAAGACTGGACAATTCACAAATACATGGAGGCTGAGCAATACACTTTTTTTTTTTAAGTCCAGATTTGCATGAAGATGCAAATCTGATGACCACTTATGTTAATGTTAACCAGTTTTGTTTTTTTTTTAATTATTATTGGGATTGTTCAGATACCATACAATTATCCAAAGATCCAAAGTGTACAATCAGTTGTCCCTGGTACCCTCATACAGCTGTGCATCCATCACCGCACTTAACTTTTGTTCAATTTTTAGAACCTTTTCATTACTCCAGACAAGAAATAAAGTGAAAGATGTAAAAAGAAAAGGAAACTCAAATCCTCCCATATCCCTAACCAACTCCCCTCAATTGCTGACTTGTAGTGTTGGTACAGTATATTTGTTACTGTTTATGAAAGAATGTTGAAATACTACTAACTGTAGTATATAGTTTGCAATAGGCATATATTTCTTCCCTATATGCCCCTCTATTATTAACTTCTAGTTGTATTTTCATACATTTGTTCTGGTTCGTGGAAGAGTTTTCTAATATTTGTACAGTTAATCGTGGATATTGCCCACCATAGGATTCAGTTTTATACATTCCCATCTTTTGACCTCCAGCTTTCCTTCTGGTGACATATATGACTCTGAGCTTCCTGTTTCCACCTCAGTCACATGCCATTCGGCACTGTTAGTTATTCTCACATCTTGCTACCTACACCTCTGTTCATTTCCAAACATTTAACTTCATCCTAGTTGAACATTCTGCTCATACTAAGCAATCACTCCCCATTCTTAAGCCTCGTCCTATATCTTGGTACTTTATATTTCATGTCTATGAGTTTACATATTATAATTAGTTCTTATCAGTGAGACCCTGCAATATTTATCCATATGTGTCTGGCTTATTTCACTCAGTATATTGCCCTTGAGGTTATGACATCAACCCATTTTTTTCAAGATGGTTTTGTTCACAACCCATACATTCCATCCTATGTAAACAATGGATGGTTCTCTGTATGGTCACATATTTATGTGTTCAACACCTTCACCACTATCTACATAAGGACATCTACATTTCTTCCACAAGGCAGGAGGGAGAGTCAAAGAAGGTAGAGAGGGAAAAGAAAGAGGAAAAAAATGACAGCTAGGAAGTAGCAAAAGGAAAAGCAATCTTAAATCAAAGTAGGGTAAAGAGTCAGACAACACCACCAATGTCAAGTGTCTAACATGCCTCCCCCATCCCCCCTTCTTATCTGCATTTACCTTGGTATATCACCTTTGTTACATTAAAGGAAGCATAATACAATGATTCTATTAGTTACAGTCTCTAGTTTACATTGATTGCATCCCTCCCCCAATGCCTCCCCATTTTTAACACCTTGCAAGGTTGACATTTGCTTGTTTTCCCTCGTAAAAGAACATATTTGTACATTTTATCACAATTGTTGAACACTCTAGATTTCACCAAGTTATACAGTCCCATTCTTTATCTTTCCTCCTTTCTTCTGGTGTCTCACATGCTCCCAACCTTCCTCTCTCAACTGTACACATAGCTATCTTTGTTCAGTGTACTTACATTGCTGTGCTACCATCTCCCAAAATTGTATTCTGAACCACACACTCCCATCTTCTCCTATCACTCTGCTGTGCTCCCTTTAGTAATTCCTGTAGGGCAGGTGTCTTGTTCACAAAGTCTCTCATTGTCTGTCAGAAAATATTTTGAGCTCTCCCTCATATTTGAAGGACAGCTTTGCTGGATATAGGATTCTTGGTTGGAGGTTTTTCTCTTTCAGTGTCTTAAATATATCACACCACTTCCTTCTTGCCTCCATGGTTTCTGCTGAGAGTTCCACACATAGTATTATTAAGCTTCCTTTCTATGTGATGGATTGCTTTTCTCTTGCTGCTTTCAGGATTCTCTTTCTGTCTTTGACATTTGATAATCTGATTATTAAGTGTCTTGGCATAGGCCTATTCAGATCTATTCTGTTTGAAGTATGCTGTACTTCCTGGATCTGTAATTTTATGTCTTTCATAAGAGATGGGAAATTTTCATTGATTATTTCCTCTATTATTGCCACCACCCCTTTTCCCTTCTCTTCTCCTTCTGGGATACCAATGATACATAGATTCTTGTACTGTGTTTCATCTTTAAGTTCCTGGAGATGTTGCTCATATTTTTTCATTCTTTTCTCCATCTGCTCCTTTGCATGTAGGCTTTCAGGTGTTTCCTTCTCCAGTTTTTGAGTGTTTTCTTCTGCCTCTTGATGTCTGCTGTTGTATGTTTCCATTGTGTCTTTCATCTCTTGTGTTGTGCCTTTCATTTCCATAGATTCTACTAGTTGTTTTTTTGAACTTTCAATTTCTGCCATATATATGCCCAGTGTTTTTTTTACAGCCCCTATCTCTTTTGTGAAATATCTCTAAAGTTTTTGAATTGATTTAGCATTACTTGTTTAAATTCCTGTATCTCAGTTGAAGGGTATGTTTGTTCCTTTGACTGGGTCATAGCTTTGTTTTTGTTAGTGTAGGTTGTAGTTTTCTGTTGTCTAGGCATCTGACCTCCTAGGCCATCCCAATCAGGTTTTCCCAGACAAGAACAGGTTCAGGTCACAGAAGGAGGAAATATTCAGTATCTGGTTCCTGTGATGGTTTTTCTTAGAGGATTAATACACCTGTGCTTTTCTGTTTGGAGGTGCAGTCTGTCACTGCCTGTGTAAGGGGGTGTGGCCTGTGGCTCTCCTCCCCCAGGCTTTGGGGTCTGGTTCTGGAAAGGTGGGTGGTAAAGCTGGGCCCCTCCCTTTCCTTTGGGAAGCTATGCCCCCACCAAAGAGGTCACTGCCTATCAGGAAGTTCTTTGTTTCTCTGACTCTGCTGATCAAAGTATTTTGATTTAAAAATAGCTGAGTCTGTCTTTACTGTAAAGCGCTGTGGGCTGAAAGTGGCTGCAGTTTTCTCCACAGAGAGCAAAAGGGACAGAAAAACTCCCAGGTTCACCCATCAGCCTCTGGGCTTCTCGTCCTGAGACAGGTATGTCCCCCGACTCTCCCAACGTCAGTTGTCCCCAAAAGCCTCTGTTTGTTGAGGATTCACTGTCTGTATTTAGCATTTAACATTAAAATCCCAGATGGAACTGGGCTGTGGTACACTAGCTTGTTCAGAGAGTGCTGTTCTCTAGCACTGCACAGCTTCTGTGAGGGAGGGGCTCTCGGCTCTCAGCTCTCAGCGTGGGTCCACAGTTTTACTTACAGATTTTATGCTGTGATCTCGGGCATTCCTCCCAATTCAGGTTGGTGGATGATGAGTGGACAGTCACGTTTGTCTCCCTGCAGTTACTCTTGGTTATTTACTAGTTTTTTTGGTCATTTATGAATTGTTCCCGGGGGGACTAACAGTCTTCCACTTCTCTCTATGCCACCATCATTTCTCCTCTATGGCCTTTTAAAAATTTAATTAGAGAATTGGGGGTATACAGAATAATCATGCAAAAAGTACAGGATTCCCACATCCCACACACCACCTTACCACCAACCCCTGCATCAGTGTTGAGAATTTTTTACAATTGATAACACTTTTTTTGTAATTCTACTTTTTTAACAGTAGTTACATTTGGTATAATTGATGAGAGACTATTACAGTCATACTATTACTACTGTCCATAGTTTACATGTAGGGATATTTTCCCTCATATTCCCAAATTATTATTATTAATATTGCTATTATTTTTATGTATGTCTTCATTTTATTATTAATGTATCCATACACTGGATAATGGGAGTTTCAGTCACCAGGTTTTTATAACCATATGATCACATGACAAAAACTATACAGATATACAATCACTATCTATGATCAAGTCTACTGGATTACAGTTCAATAATTTCAGGCATTTTCTCCTGACAATATAGTAGAAAGTAAAAAGAAATTATCTATATAATGAGTCAGTAGTCATAGTTATTTGTCAAATCCTAATTTCTGTTACATCTCTTGCCTCTCATTTGATCATTCTATCAATCTTTGGGGTATCTGGACAATGACCATTTTAAGTTCTTCAGGCTGGAAAGGGGTGTCAACCTTATGGAGTAGTGGAATGGAACTGGATGGTGGAGACTAGTACCTCTGGACATCAGGGCTTACGTAGCATTGAAACAACCTGGAGGCCTTAAGTTTCTGAAAAAATAAACTTACAAAGTAATACATTTATCGAGTCTTAGAGTCCAGAGTATTCTTTAGGGTTTTCAGGAATACAGTTGGTTGGGGCCTGGCATATTGTGGTAATTTGCAATATCTGGTGGAAGCTTGCATAAAAGCAACCTTCAGAATGACTTCTAGACTCCATTTGATATCTCTTAGCCATTGAAACTTTGTCTCATTTCTTTTACCCTTGTTGGTCAAGAAGGCATTCTCAATCCTACAATGCCAGGGCCAGGTTCATCCCAGAGAGTTCTCTGGGGGTGACTCTTAGGCAGTTGTTGTATGGAGTAATGCTGACTTTCAAAGCTCCAGAACTGTGTGTGTTTCAGGTATTAAGGATACCTAAGGTTCCAAGGAACTATCAGGTTACACAAAAGCTCAGCATCTCAGAATTTTAAAATAACAGTTAAAACTCAGGAAGAAATGTGACTGCTGTAAGAGTTTACAATCTAGGAATATTTACAATGAGACTTATTGAACATTCTGTATTCCTTCATCATTGATTGCCCGATCCCTGCCCACTGTCTATCTCCTGTTAATCTATGTTCTCCAAATAAACCAGGTTGGGTGCCTTCTCCTGGCTTTGGGATGCAGTACAGAAAGCTGGGCATGGGAAGTTTTGCTGTGGATGTGTGCCCCCTCCAAGCAGGAATCTCCGAAATTAAGTATTCCTGTCATTCAGTGCCATAAATTTTCAAGTTGAAGGAAATGGATCTAACAGCTGCCTTAATGAGGATGCAAGGAAATGAAAGGAAGATAAGTGCAAGGTCTAATATACAAAGTCAAGTGGTTTCCAATTCCTAGCAATGAACAGAAAATAAGAAACCAACAAAGGCATTTATAATAATAAATACCTACAATGAATTCCTTTGGTTTAAACCAAAGAATGTATGTAAATTCTCTACCAAATAAACCATATAAACTATGAAAAACTTGAAAGAAGGACTTCTAAATACATGGAGAAATATTATTTTATAATGGTGGGTAGACTGAGTATTATTAAGAGATCAATTGCTCCCAACTAGATCACTGGAGTCAAAGTAATCTCAGTCAAAATCCCAGCAAGATATTTTGTAGATATTCACAAACTGTTTAACAAATTACTTAGAAGAAAGTTGAAGAACTCAAACTGTTTAATACCAATACTTATTATAAAGGTACATAAAAATGTGTGGCACTGGCACACAGAAAAAATGGAAAGGAATAGAGAGTTCACATGCAGACCCATGCAAATATAGTCAACTGGGCACAATCCTTTCAATAAATGGTGATGGAAAAGCTGAACAGCCATATAGGGAAAAAGTATGTAAAAGACACAAACTGCATATTTTTGCAAAAATTCACTCAAAATAATTTACAAGCCTCAGTGTAAGAAGCAAAATTATAAAAACTTTAGAAGACAATAGAAGGGAAAATCTAGATGACCTTAGATTTTCTCATGAGTTTTTAAATGCATCTAAAGAAAGAGTCATGAAAGGAAAATGCTGGTAATGGGATGTTACTAAAGTTTATTTTTTTTTTTTTTAATTTTATGTTCTGGATGACAATACTAACAGAATGAAAAGATCAGCTCTACACTGGGAGAAAGCTTTGAAAAACACATTCATCTAAAAATGAACTGTAGCAAAATATACAAGAGACCCATAACTCAAAAAAACAAACAAAAAACAAAGCACCAAATTAAAAAAATGGAATAATAGATACCTCACCAAGTTAGGTATATAGTTGGTAAATAAGCACAGATAAAGATACGCAACATCAATTGTCATTATGGAAAAGCAACTTAAAACCACAATGAGAGACACTACACACCCATTAGAGTGGCTAACTTACAAAGAAAAGACAATACCAATTCCTAGTGATGTGGAACAACAGGAATTCTCATTCATTGCTGGGGGTAAGGCGGATGTATATAGTACAACCACTTTGGAAGACATTTTGGCATTTCTTACAAAGGAACACATATCTCAGAATGTGACTCATCAACTGCATTCCTGGGTCTCTACCCAACTTTGATAGTGAATGTCCACAAAAAAAACCACACACATATTTATGGCAAGTCTTAGTTATAATGACTAGAAACTAGAAGAAACCAAGATGTCCTCTACAAGGTGAAAGGATAACCAAACTGGTAAAACCATGCACTGTGGCACTACTCAGGAATCAAAATGAAAGCTCTATCCTCATCCATCATGAAGTCGTGGGTGCATCTCAAATTCATATGACGAAGAGAAAGAAGTCAGTTGGAAAAGGCTACATGCTACATGATAAGGGAACATCTATTACATTGTGAAACAGGAAAAAATTACAGAGATGGTAAACAGATTGGCTGTTGCCAAGGGTTAATGGTGGTCAAGTAGAGGGTTGAAAAAATAAACCATTTTGTAAGATATTTAATGGTGGATACCTGCCACTATGAATTTCTCAAATCCATAAAATTTTACAGTACAAAGATTAATTCTTACTGTATGCAAATTAAATTTAGAAATACATAAAATTCAAATGTGAATTAAGAATCAAACTGAATTATAAATTTAATTTATGAAGCAAATTTATTGCAAGTGGGATGGAAAATGTGCTGACCTGAGTAACTATGGAATAAGTGAAATCTGTAAGACAATGGATAAAACGAACTGTGTATAAGCATTGGACTCTGATAAAGTCCTTGCCCACTGCGGTACTGGCTAACAATTGTGAAACTACTGTGCACATCTACTGGAAGTGAGCAATCAATTCAGTAGATGGCAGATGGTGGGAGACATGTTTCTCACTGTTGGAGTGGGAATTTACCAGTAAATCATGGGAGAAAGCTAGAAGGATCCATTGGGTGATGGATTAGAATTTGAGACATGGGTATGAGGTCATGATTAACTTAATACAGATTGTTCTATACAGAAATATTTATACTAGTTAGGTGCATATATACTGCTTAGTATAGCCACTAAGTTTCCTGACACTTAGAGGGTGGATATCAAAGGCAAGATCTGTTAAGCTACCAGATCTAGGAATTTAATTTTATTCTCCAATAAAAGGAGCTAGTTCTCCCTCCAAAAAAGACTGATTCTAGTTCTGGGGAGGGAATATAAAAGGCTGTCCTTGAGAAACTTCTAGTGCCCAAAAGTAAGGAATTAAGAGGTAATAACAATGAAACACAAACACACACACAAAATATGTGTAAAATGGGAGCCAACCAAAAAAGCTCCCAATGGTCAAAAGCTGGAATAATTTGAGCAGCAAAGTAAATCACTTGAAATTGCATTATAACCCAAAGTATAAGATGACTATGCAAACCCCAGGCTGATATAAATGATTAAATTGATGAATAAATAGGGAAGACTAGAATTATCCCATCACCCAAATCCCAATTTATTGATATTGATACTTACCTATCAAGGGGGGAATGAATTACCCACTTCTTAAGGGTGGGTTGTTTATTGTGACTTCCTTCCAAAAAAGTACATAGTTGGGACAGAGGGAGAAGAGTAACTTTAAGGTGGAGGAACCCAACAATACCTCAAATGGATGCTAAAGAAGGCAAACATCAACAATTACTAGTCAGTACAAGAGTACGTACCCTTGACATGGAATGATGAGGATGGCACTTAACCACTGTGGTCTTCTTCCCCCCAAAAATATGGCAGCTTAATCATGAGAAAAATATCAGGTAAATCTCAATTGGTGCACATTTCACAGAATTCCTGACATGTACTCCTGAATATTCTCAAGGACATTATAAACAAAGAATGTCAGAAAATCTCACAGCCAAGGTGAGCCTAAGCAGACATGGGGACTAAATGCAATGAGGCATTCTGGAATGGAATGTGGAATATAAAAAGATAAAACTAAGGAAATCTGAAGAAACAATGGACTGTTAATAATAATGCATGTTTATTAACTTATTAATTGTTACAAATGTACCATGCTGATAAAGAATGATAAGAGAGGAAACTGGAACTTGTTTACATAAATCTCTGCATTATCTACATATATTTTTCCTGTAAATCTGAAAGTATTCTACAATAAAATGTATTATAACACATTTTTATGTTTGCTCTGACACCTATTATTTAATAATTCCTACTTTAAATTATTATTCTTTCTGTTACTTAGTCCTACTGATGTTTTAATAGTATTTTTGACACAGATAATAATCTGATAATATATAATATCAAATAAAAGTCTATACTACATATTTTATATTTGAGTATCAATGCATATGCATATAATTATTTTATATTAAACTATGGGGCTTGATGTTGTTCTGGTTTACCTGGTTCCTGTGGTCACTCGCTAAAAAATATGGTCATCATAAACCAGGGACAAGATTCAGATATCATAGAATATATTACAGATTATTGTTAAGTATATTCAAACAACCGGTTTGTTGGAAGAAAACAAAATGGTCCTAGTACATAAGGGCAAAGAGAGGAGGAAAATAAGGAGCTACTTATTCAGGAGCTTCTCATGTACCTGGGTAGCCAAGGTGAAAGGGAGAAAGGAGGAAGAGAGTGTGGGAGAGTTTGATATTTAGAATACTTAGGATCTGGAGTGCCTTTTTTCCTTTTTTTTTTTTTTTCCTTTCTCAGCTGTCTGGGTTCCTTTTCACTACAGTCCCTCATAGTTAGGGCTGCCATTAAACAAACAGGAAACTACAAATGCTGGAGGGGATGTGGAGAAATTGGAACTCTTATTCATTGTTGGTGGGACTGTATAATGGTTCAGCCACTCTGGAAGTCAGTCTGGCAGTTCCTTAGAAAACTAGATATAGAGTTACCATTTGATCCAGCGATTGCACTTCCCGGTATATACCCAGAAGATCGGAAAGCAGTGACACGAACAGATATCTGCACGCCAATGTTCATAGCAGCATTATTCACAATTGCCAAGAGATGGAAACAACCCAATGTCCTTCAACAGATGAGTGGATAATAAAATGTGGTATATACACACGATGGAATACTACGCGGCAGTAAGAAGGAACGATCTGGTGAAACATATGACAACATGGATGAACCTTGAAGACATAATGCTGAGCGAAATAAGCCAGGCACAAAAAGAGAAATATTATATGCTACCACTAATGTGAACTTTGAAAAATGTAAAACAAATGGTTTATAATGTAGAATGTAGGGGAACTAGCAATAGTGAGCAATTAAGGAAGGGGGAACAATAATCCAAGAAGAACAGATAAGCTATTTAACGTTCTGGGGATGCCCAGGAATGACTATGGTCTGTTAATTTCTGATGGATATAGTAGGAGCAAGTTCACAGAAATGTTGCTATATTAGGTAACTTTCTTGGGGTAAAGTAGGAACATGTTGGAAGTTAAGCAGTTATCTTAACTGCTTAAGACAACTGGGTTGTCTTTTTCTTACTCCCTTGTTATGGTCTCTTTGAAATGTTCTTTTATTGTATGTTTGTTTTCTTTTTAACTTTTTTTTTATACAGTTGATTTAAAAAATAATTTAAAAAAAAAAAAAAAGAAAGAAAAACAAGGAAAAAAAAAAAGAGGTAGTGCCCCCTTGAGGAGCCTGTGGAGAATGCAGGGGTATTCGCCTAACCCACTTCCATGGTTGCTAACATGACCACAGACATAGGGGACTGGTGGTTTGATGGGTTGAGCCCTCTACCACAGGTTTTACCCTTGGGAAGACGGTTGCTACAAAGGAGAGGCTAGGCCTCCCTATGGTTGTGCCTAAGAGCCTCCTCCCAAATGCCTCTTTGTTGCTCAGATGTGGCCCTGTGTCTCTAGCTAAGCCAATTTGAAAGGTGAAATCACTGCCCTCCCCCCTACGTGGGATCAGACACCCAGGGGAGTGAATCCCCCTGGCAACGTGGAATACGACTCCCGGGGAGGAATGTAGACCTGGCATCGTGGGACGGAGAACATCTTCTTGACCAAAAGGGGGATGTGAAAGGAAATGAAATAAGCTTCAGTGGCAGAGAGATTCCAAAAGGAGCCGAGAGGTCACTCTGGTGGGCACTCTTATGCACACTTTAGACAACCCTTTTTAGGTTCTAAAGAATTGGGGTAGCTGGTGGTGGATACCTGAAACTATCAAACTACAACCCAGAACCCATGAATCTCGAAGACAGTTGTATAAAAATGTAGCTTATGAGGGGTGACAATGGGATTGGGAAAGCCATAAGGACCACACTCCACTTTGTCTAGTTTATGGATGGATGAGTAGAAAAATAGGGGAAGGAAACAAACAGACAAAGGTACCCAGTGTTCTTTTTTACTTCAATTGCTCTTTTTCACTCTAATTATTATTCTTGTTATTTTTGTGTGTGTGCTAATGAAGGTGCCAGGGATTGATTTGGGTGATGAATGTACCACTATGTAATGGTACTGTAAACAATCGAAAGTACGATTTGTTTTGTATGACTGCATGGTATGTGAATATATCTCAATAAAATGAAGATTAAAAAAAAAAAAAACTCTAAAAAAAAAACCAAAAAAAAACACATAGGACTGTAAAATGCAATGAACCCTATTGTAAATGCTGAACTGTAGTTAATAGTACAATTATAAAAATATTCTTTCATGAATTATAACAAATATACCACAATAATGCAAGGTGTTAATAATAGGGTGGTGTATGGTAACTCGGTTTTTTATACATTTTATGCATGCTATTTATGTAAACCTACAACTTCTCTAACAAAAATAGTATGTAAAAAATTAAACATATTTTTAAAAGTAAAGGTGTTCAGAATACATTATAAAGGAGAAATTCTGAGTTATAAAACTATGAATCACCCATTTGCTAAATACCAACCTTATTCTAGGTGATTAGATTGTTAACAGATGAGACAACACAAAGAAAAATCCCTGATCTGGAGCTTATGTTCCAGTATTCACAAACAAATTACCTAGGTAAATAATATAATTTATTGGAAGGTAATAAGTCATATGGGAAAACGTAAACAGGGAAGCAGGATGGGGGGGTTGGAACTGTAAAAACTGTAATGTTTAAGTAAACACTGAACGATGGGTCTGTGGCATCCAGGGCAAGAGTGAACTAGACGGTCTACCGTGTGCAGAGGCCCAGGAGCTTGCTTAGGTTTGAATGGGATCACTCTGGCCATGAAGTGAGAGCTGGAAGGCGGAACCCGTGCAGGAGGTCCCGGCCACTGCTGAGCTTGCCCTGGTGATGGGGGGAGAGCGTCTGGGTTCTTTGTATTTGAAGGTGGAGAAGTGGGTTGTAAAGGAAGGAGCTCAGAGGAGCTGACTGCGGTTGCTGACGCGGGAGGCGGTGGGACCCACCTTGAGGCTGGGGTGCTGGCGTCAGGACAGGTGTTGCAGGTGAAGTGGCGGCGGCTCCATCTTCCTCCTCCGTCCAGCCCGCAGTCAAGGCAGAAGAGCAGCAGGGCGGCGATTTCCCAGCGCTCCCTTGGCCCCACCTACCTGGCGACCCCGCAGCATCACCCCACCTGGAGCTCACATTGTTCTTTGCAGCTGCCCCCTCCTTCGAACCAATAGACTCTGATTACCTCCAGCAGCCCCCGGGGCAGGACACCTGGCCTTCTCAATGGCCAGCACGGCCCCGCCCCTGGCTAAATGGGCTCCCTGAACTTGTGCACAAATGCAGGCCGGGCCCTGGGAGCTGGGGGAGGGGGTGGGTGGGAGGATGCTCGACCATGCAGGAATCCAGGCATGGGCAGCTGAGGAGGGGGCGCTGCCTCCGAGGCGGTGGGCAGATTCCAGGCGGTCTCACCAAGGTGCTGCATGACCCCCTGCTCTGCCATGTACCCACCCAGGTGGGTGGGCGGTTACTCCCTGCGAGGAGAAAAGCCTCGGGAGTGCCGACCTGCCCCTCCAGGTGCTGATGGGGCCGCTGATGGAACATTATGTGGGCCTCATAATGCTCAGGCATTCAAGAGAAAGAAAAATCGCGCAAAGAGAGAGGGTGTGGACCCGGTCTGGCCCTGGGAGAAGTTCCAGCAGGTGTCCACCAGGTGGCGGCAGCACCCGCGCGACCCTTGCGTAGAATCCCTGCAGACTGCGCTCGCTTCCCCAGGGCAGGGGCCGCTGGTGGAGGGCGGGATTTCGGGTCCCTCCGGGTGGGGTCCTGGGAGGAGGAGGTGGTGGAATTTGGAGGGGTGGCAGTGTGGGGAGCAATTGTCCCAAAGCGTCCACTGACTCGGCCGTTTGCCGTCCTTGAGGGGGACGAAGGCACAGTGTTGAAAGTTGTCCGCAGCCGCCGCGTCCCACCTGCTCGAATGCTGCCGGGTGAAGGCACGCGGACGCCTGGGCTAACCTCGGTCCCGGCACCGCACTTTGCTGAGCCCGTTCCTCCCACCCGCAGCGTCTTAGAGCAACCCTTACGGGGAAGGGCGGCGGAGCTCCAATGCACAGGGGTGAGTTCCTATGCCGGCAGCGGTTGCATGTCCCTATTAATGAGCTGGGTTTAGGGGGTGCGGGTAGCATCGAAAAGGGTCAGTTTCTGAAGGCTGGATCGATGATGGCGAGTGACAAGAAACGCGGGTAGATGGCGAGATTAAGTGATATGTGGAAGCCACCAGCCTTCCGGGGTGGGCCAGGGCTTCCCGAGTGCAGCTGGAGAGTCTGGGGTATGTTCAACAAGCCGTAGAGCACACCGGATTGAGGAACGGGCCTTTAGGGTCATCCCAGGTTCCCAGGATATGGCTAGCCAAGGTTCCAAGCCCTCAGAGAGGGTCCAAGCCTGTTCCAGGAGGCTCATGGAAATGCTGTCACGGATTCCCCTCTTCCTACTCAAACCGCTGACCTCCCTTAGGAAAGGCCTGTGTCTCATCAGGTTGTGATTCAGTTGGCTTGGGCCTTATTCAAGCAACCTCCAGCTCGAAGCGGGGTATAAGGACTGACCGTTGTTTAAAAGTAAAGAGCACTCAAGCTTGGAGCTCAGCTACAACCCACTTTTGCTAAAGGATCTCATAGGTTTAAAGGAGCAGGTTTGCAATGTAACAATAAATTGACACATTACCAAGTCTGGGAACTCCCGCCTCCTCCAGAGGCTGCTGGATATGAGATCAGACAGCTCCCTCCTGTGGAAGATACAGAATATTTACAGAACCCTCGATTTCCATTGCCTGGGATAAAATCATATTCTGCCTGTACATTTCAGCCAGGAATGAAGAACCAGTGGTGATGGGCCGCAGGTGTTGAGCTCCAGGTGACTCAAACAGAAAGGAGGCTCTCCACAGCAGTATTAGAAATTCCAAGTTAGTCTTGACTGTTTGCAAGCCTTTACTGAAAAGGTTTCTACTAGTTAAGCTATGACTTTTGAAGGAGCAATATAACATTCCTTTTATTCTTGTGAAAATAAAAGAGGAGTTGTTACAGTGGTGTATATTTATTACTATGGTTGTCTTATTCCATCGTGTAATTACTTTAGCTCTTACTCCTATTGTGTCCCAGGTTTCCTCCTCTTTTTCCTGGGCCTGATTAGAGCCCCCCCCCCCCCCCATGAAACAATTTCTAATGTGGGAGTAGAAGGATTTGCAGTTGTGGTCAGAGCTTGCAGCAATGGTGGAACGCAAGAGGGGACTTGAAACCCCTCCTGGCCAGGGATAACTACTGGCAAGAGCAGGGATCCCGATCCAGGTCAGCAGTGCACTGCCTTGAAATCCAGGGCTGTCTTGAGCATGGTCCCCGGGACCTCAGGACCATGAGCAAACTATCTGACTCACCGTAGAGCCTCCCGTCTGGGACCCGTGCTGAGGCCAAGGATTATTGCTTTCCCCAGAAATATCCGCCGGCCTGGCACCCTCTGCTCTGAATAGGCTGACTGCAGCATCTCGGGGATCCCACTCGTGCATGGGAAGCTGATGGTACGTGGGTCTGCCGGGAGAAACCTCCTCCCACGACCTCAGATTGCTCAGGCATGTTGCAGGTCCCCAAGAGCAGGAAAATCGCGGAAGGGAAAGGCTGTGGACCAGGTCTGGCCCCCCATGGGAGAAGTTCCAGCAGGTGTCCACCAGGTGGCGGCAGGACCCGCGCGACCCGGGTAGAGGCCCTGCAGGCTGAGCTCACTTCCCCAGGGCAGGGCTGCTGGTGGAGGGCAGGATTTCGGGTCCCTCCGAGTGGGGTCCTGGGTGGAGGGGGCTGTGGGAGTTGGATGGGTGGCAGTGTGGGGGGCAAGCGTCCCAAAGCTTCCACTGACTCGGATGCTTGCCGTCCCTGAGGGGGGACGAAGGCACAGTGTTGAAAGTTGTCCGCAGCCGCCGCGTCCCACCTGCTCGAATGCTGCCGGGTGAAGGCACGCGGACGCCTGGGCTAACCTCGGTCCCGGCACCGCACTTTGCTGAGCCCGTTCCTCCCACCCGCAGCGTCTTAGGGAAGCCGTGGCGGGGAAGGGGCGGTGGAGCTCGAATGCGCAGGGGTGAATTCTTATTCTGACAGCGGTTGCACGTCCACGTTAGTGAGCTGCGGGTGGGGGGAGCATCGAAAAGTGTCAGTTTCTGAAGGCCGAAACGATGGGTGGCGAGTTGAGGAGACACGCGGGTAGATGGGGAGATTAAGTGAGCTTGTGGAAGCCTCCATCCGTCCGGGGTGGGCCGGGGTTTCCCTAGTGTAGCTGGAGAGTCTGGGGGATGTTCAACCAGCCTGTGGAGCACACCAGGAGCCAGGACCCCGGCCTTTAGGTCCCTCCCAGATTTCCCAGGATAGGCTAGCCAGGGTTCCAAGCCCTCAGAGTGGGTCCCAAGCCCTATTGCCGGGAGAGCTCATGGAATGCTGTCACGGATTCCCCTCTTTACTACTCAAAACCGCTGATCTCCCTTAGGAAAGGCCTGTGTCTCATCAGGTCATGATTCAGTTGGCTTGGGCCTCATTCAAGCAACCTCCAACTCAAATCGGGGTATAGGGATTGACCATAGTTTAAAAGTAAATAGGACTCAAGCTTGGAGCTGAGCTACAACCCCACTTTTGCTAAAGGAGTTCATCGGGTTACAAGGAGCAGGTTTACAATGTAAAATAAATTGATCCATTAATAAGCAGTGACCTCCCAGAGGCTGCTGGATATTGAGATCAGATACCGTTCCCTCCGTGAAGATACAGATTATTACAGAACACTCAGTTTCCATTGGCCTGGATGAAATCATGTTTTCCTTGTAGATTCAGTGACGGGTGAAGATCTGCAGGTGGTGAACCAGGGTGATGAGGTACAGTTGAGTCAAAAACCAAGGAAGGTATTGCTCATATGCTCACAACATTGTGAATTGATGGTTTTGTATGCTGAGCCCTCTTTCAACTGACTTGCCTTTATGAAGCTCTTTATTGCAAAGGGGAGGCTAAACCTGCTTAAAATTGTGCCTAAGTCTCCTCTGAGTACCTCTTTGTTGCTCTGATGTGGCCTCTCTTCTTTAGCTAACCCAACTCAGCAGGTAATATCACTGCTGTCCCCCTCTATGTGGGACCTGACTCCCAGGGGTGTAAATCTCTCTGGCAATGCAAGATATGGTCCTTGGGATAAATCTAGACCCAGCATTGTGGGATTGAGAACATTTCTTGACCAAAAGTTGGATGCGATATGGAATAAATAAGTTCACTGGCCGAAAGATTGCAAATGCAGTGAAGACGGTCACTCTGGGGCTAACATTCTTGTGCACTAAAAGAACCTTTTAACCGTTTAAATACATTGGAATAGCTTATAAATATAACCTGAAACTAGCAAACTGCAACCTAGCAGCCTTGACTCTTGAAGACGATTGTGTAACAATGTAGTTTAGAAGGTTGACAGTGTGATTGCGAAAGCCTTGTGCATCACACTCCCTTTATCCAATGTATGGATGGATGTGTAGACAAATGCCCACAAAATCTAAGTGAAAAATAAGGTGGGATGGGGAGACGATTTGGGTGTTTTTTTTAACTTTCATTTTTTATTCTTACTCTTTCTGGTGTAAGGAAAATGTTCAAAATTTGATTGTGGTGATGAATGCACGACTATATGATGGTACTCCGAATAGTTGTTTATACACCATGGGTGATTGTATGGTATGTGAATTAGCATTGGCTAAGAGAAGGAGAATGTGAGACCCAAACAAAAGTAATTTTAATGGTATATTTTATTCAACTCAATATATCCAAAATGCCATTTTAACGTGTACTCAATCTGAAAATTATTCTTTTTCTCATATGAATCCTTCAATATCCAGTGTGCATTTTACACATACTACACATCTGAATTGAGATGCTAATTTTTTATTGGTGATACTGATCTGTATTTAATTCAAAAACTCAATGAATTGAAAAAGCAGATTCCCACAGCCAAGTTATTTCAAAGATATGTAGAAGTTTTCCAATAACTGAGCTGAATATCAGTTTTAAATTTTAGCTTAATTTAAATGACATAAAGTGAAAGCTTTGGTCATCAGTTGCAGTAGCCCCCGCTTCCGAGTGCCCAGCATGTGCACAGAGCACCTGAACTGACGGTCGGCTCTCAGCTGTGGGCTCCGGGGGTCCAGGTCTGCCTTGGCACTGGCTCTGGACTTGGTGCGCTTGATATAAGTCGGGCAGATTCCCAGACTTTCCTTCCCATCCGCTGGGGGCCCTGCCCCTTCCTTTGCTTCAGACCCGAGGGATCTGAGGCAGGGCTCTCAGGCTTTAAAAAAAAAAGCAGGCAGGAGATGTGGCTATCCCTGCCCTCGAGTGCCTGATAGGTAAATTGTGCAAACAGGACGCACACACAGAATAACACCATACCCCGCAATTCAACCCGAAACACAAAAGCTAACAGAGCTAATAAATGTATCCACCAAGGTTGAAGGATACAAGATCAACACACAACTATCAGCTGTATTTCTATACACTAGGATTTAACAATCTGAAGAAAAACTTATAAACATCTAAAAGAATAAAGTAGGAATAAATTTAACAAGAGGTGAAAGACT